>NW_008675333.1:18617-37222 GCF_000695815.1 Acanthisitta chloris
TGTGTGCTCCCCCTCTGGCCCTAATGGCTTGCCCTTGTCAGCTGGCTGAGCAGCCAAGACTCCTGGGGTACAACAGCCCCAAGGTGCCTTATTTCCCCTCCAGCCTTACCTCCACCATAGGAAAGGAGGGGAACAAACTTCATGGAGCTTCTTGAGCTTGTTCAGCAGTGAGCACTTGGCATCAGCAAAGGGAAGGGCATCTGTTTCTGCGGTCTGACTTTACACAGGGACTGTGATGGTGTAGACAGAGGGTGTAAGAGCCTTGACTCACTGCCCTGGGGAAGGTGAGCGCTGCTGGGAGTGAGAGCCTGCCCGCAGATGCTCCCAGTAGGAAAAGGTGGATATGGGGTGTGGGAGCTGCCTGGGTGCAGTTGGTTCAGTGCTGTTGGATCAGAAGCGAAGGGGGAATGGGAGCAGCCTGGGTGCAGTTGGTTCGGTGCTGTTGGATCAGAAGCGAAGGGGGAAAGGGATGCTCAGCCCTTTGGATATTGTCCTCCTTTTATAATGCTGTCACTTTAAATAGAAATGAAGGTAGAGAGTAAATTTCACATCCAAAGATGGGTGTCTTCTCCTGAATAGGATCGATTTTAGGGTCAGCGCTTCAGCAGTGCGGGATTTGGGTTTCAAAGGTTCCCAGCCACTGCTGCAGTCAGGTTTTTCTAAAGGGCTCAGCGTGATGACATTTACAGCCGGAATTTTCAAAACCAGCGTAGTACTTCAGATGCTGAACTCATGAAAAATCCAGTCATTTAATTTGTTAAATGAGAGCGAAGGTCTCTTCAGATAATCTCCCTGCCATTGTGAGAGCTGAGCTCTGCTGTGGGAACAGCAGTCTGTTCCCAACTGCAGCTCCTTTCGGGAGCGAAACGCATTAGCCTGGAGTCACTTTGAAGCGCCTTGGAAAGGCAGGGAGTGACCTGAGGAATGCCACAGGCCACCTGATAGCAATTAGCTGGGATTTGTATGGCTCGTCCCTTGGACTCGGGGAGGTTTGGGCTGTGCTGATGCCTCATCAGAGGATGCTTGCAGCAGTTTGGGATGGCACTTCCCCATGCCTGGCACAGGGACGGGTGCTGCAGAGGCTGCTGGAGTGAGCAATGGCTCTCCCAGGGCACATAAAATACTCCTGTGACAACTTGCTCCTAAGATTTCAGGCGCATCTTTTCCTTAAGAGACTCCAGTGGGCTGAGCACCACCTGGGGATGCACAACTCTGAATTCATGGCTCCCTCCAGCCACTGCCTGCGCCGAGGACAGGGCACTTCATCTGCCTGTCCCGCTCTGCGGCACAGGCTTGGTGATGCCTGGAGCACTTTGCAGTCCACAGGGTGCAGGAATTCCTGCCCTGACTCCTTGCTTTGGATCAGATCCCAACTGTGGAGCAGAGGTTCAGTGCTCCCATCAGTGGGGATTGCTCCCTCCTTAGCTATAACAGACCTGAAACGGGGAAGCAGCAGCTGCTCCATTCCTGGCCTCGTTCCCCACAGTTTGCTCCGGGAGACAGAGCACCACACACAAACATGGTCTGGCTGCAGCAGGAACTGTCACTGCACATGCACAGGGATTTGGGATGGCACGTCCTGAACACTGACTGGGGGTGTGGAGTGTGTGTAAATCCCAGCTGAGGAGTTAAACCTCTCACTGACCTTTAACTGCTTGGTAGCTGATTCTCTTCCATCATAAATATCTCCCACAATTAATAGTCACTTGGTGGATCCTTTCTCCACCTCTATACTCTCCTTCCTCTTCCTGACCTTCTGTTCCAGCTGGTCAGAGCAATGTGTGTTCCTCTGGCAGTGAGGCCTGGAGTGATGCAAGAGCTTTCCCCTCTAGGCATGGGGTTTTCTGGGAAGGAGCACATCAGCTGTGCTGGAGAACATCCCTCAGCGCCCTGCCCTGTCCTCTCCGGAGGCTGTTGCGTTAGAGGTGACTCCAAGCATGTGAACAGCAGCTTCCTTCCCCTTTTTTTTTTTTTTTTAAAGTCCCATTTTTCTGTCTTGTCAGGTCTATTTAAGCATTTAATGAGGTGAGATAGTACCAATAAATTCCACACAGCACAATAACTCTGATGTGGGCCGCAGCCTAATAAACTCCCATCCCTAGGCCGGGAGGGCGATCCAGATTGCATCTGGTGTGATTGCTTTGCTTAGGTGTTCCCAGGGTTGAGCAAGGACTTTGGAGGCACCAACATAAACCTGAGAGTGTTCATGGAGAAAGGCTGGAGCAGGTTTCCTGAGGGCAGAGCTGGTGGTGGTGAAGTGTCAGTGGGAGCATTTCCATCCCTGCTTTGTCCCATGCTACTCGTGGTGCTGCCGGCTCAGAGCTGCATGGAGGGCTCTGAGGATGCACTGGCTGGTGCTGACTCCTCCTGGGTACCCACAGGAGCAGTGGTGTGTGTGCAGGCAGGCTCAGAGCTTAGGCTGGCACTCCAGAGCACCAGGCTCCTCTGGATGGTGGAGTAGCTTGTGGGTCCTCCTACCTCCACCCCTGTATCCTGCCCTGGAAGTCACTGTGGGCACACAGCAGCTTCCTCCTGCCCACCGTGAGCGATGCTGAGAGTGATGGGTTTGGGCAGCTGAGCCCTGTCGTGGAGCTGAGTGTCCCCAGGCAGCGAGCTCGGGCACTGAGCTCCTGACAGCTCTGCTGCATCCAGCTCGGATGAAATACTCAGGGATTTTTGCACCACGTTGCAGAGTGTAGAGAGATTTGTCCTTTGGCTGCTTTGAATGTTTCCTGAATGAGTAACTTGGCAGATTTTTATTTTTTTATCCCCCTCACTAGTTGCAAATCTGTTTGCAAGCAGCTTGCTTTCTCGGGGGAGGACTTGGAACCATCCGCTGGCTCCTGCATCCCATTTACTGAAGCATCCTTGGCTTTGGCAGTGCCTTCTCTCGTGATCAGAGCAGGGATTTTGGGTGGAGAGAACAGGCAAAGCTGGGTTTAAATTTCATACAGGGGCATCTGCAAGTTTAAGGCTTTTTCTGGCACCTTGGCATGTTCGTTCATGGCTGGAGCAAAGTGATGTTGAAGTAAGAACTAATCGTCTCCGACTTTGCGCAGTGTCTGAGGATTTGAGCTGCATCTTCAGCCCAGTGTTGCCCACTCCGCAGGGCCGAGTGAAGCCACAGTGAAATTATCCATCCTCACACAGTCCTGTGGACTGCAGTAGTTTACAGCAGGAAATTTAGGGAGTCTTGTGGAAGTGTGCACGACCCGGAGCCCTGGCTTTGCAGGACTTGGCTCTCCTTCCGGAGTGCAGCTTCCCTAAGCTCCCTCGTGTTGAGCTGCTTTCTCCCTGCTCTGTGCTGAGGGACATTCTGCGAGAGGTTTATTGCAGCTCTCAGTTCAGTTCTGCTGCAGCACAGCAGAAATGAGTCCTGCTCAGCTCCATCTGCTCCGAGGCTGAGGCACAGAACGACCTTTAGCGCTGCTGGTGCTGGGGGATGGATGGATGGATGGAGTCCACCGCTCCCACGCTGCACCGTGCCTGCTTCCCAGAGCCACTGGTGTGACCAGAGAGGACACACTGGCTTGGAGAGCAGCTAGGTTCAGCTCAGTGCTGGTGTGTGGGCTCAGTGTTGCAGAGAGCAGGTCGGAGCATCCCGGCTCAGGATGTCTGGGTCGGAATGTGTCAGTGCCTTCACTCCTGCTGCAGAAAACAGCCCCGTGATGCTGTTAACTGTAATCTCTGTGGCCTCTGACACTGCTCCTACCCTGCCATCTCCTCTAGGGACAGGGGAATTAGGGGTTGTCTCTCAGGCTTTGGGAGCTGTAGTGTGATGGGAAGGACGATGTGGTGACAGCTGCCAGGGGTGGCCGTGCTGGGTGGGAGTTGAATTTGGCATGAGGGCAAGGCCACCAAAATTACCCGCAGGGTGTTGGTTGTTGGCTCTATCCAGAGCATCCAGGTGTGCATTCAGCTCTCATGTTTAGTATCATTATCAGCACCAAACAAGTCCAGGGATAAGTCTCTGTCTGAGCAGGGAGCCTGGTGTCAGCTCAGTAAAGGATTTGGCAGTTCTTTGAACAAAGGGTTGAAAGACACAAGTCCCATCAGGTAGGAAGCAGCTCGGAACACAAAAATGCCTGAGCTGCTGCGTTCGGGGGCTGTGGAGGTCATGAACTCTGCTAAATTCTTCCAGCCTCGAGTGCTGGAGCTCCATGAAACAAACCTGGGGGAGAAGGAAAACATTCCTGGTGCCCCTGTGCCTCTGTGGAGCGGCAGCAGCAAATGTTTCCAATTACCCTGCAGAGTTTGTATGCGCTGGGTTATCCCACCCTATGCCGGAGGGGCTGGATTCCCTTGCTGCTGTGGATAGTCTGTCAGCCAAGAGCCGTGGAAAAACACAAAATACAGCTCGGGCTTCCATCGTAAAAACAAACACTACCTTGCAGAGGGCAAGGGAAAGGTGTGAGGGGCAGGGATGGGGGCACATTTGGGACCCCAGGCCCTCTCCAGTGAGATGGAGGTACTGGACATGGCACTGTGCAGCCAGGGATGGGTGCAGGGAGCTGTTCCATGAGTGTAAAACACCTTGTGAGAATTGCTGCTTTTGAGAGAAAAGCAGGATGGAATGTTTCTAATGTTTTCCTAAGCCCAGCTCTGTGCCACACTGTCTCCCGTGAGAGGACAAGGCAGGGAGCGGCGTGTGGTCGGTGTCTGTCACATCACTTAAATCCACCGCTGCTGGGCACGGGCTGTGCTGGGAGAGACCTTGAGGAAAGGCATGGGGAACAGCTTGAAATGTCAGGGATGCTTCAGCACAGAGATGGAAAGCAGCAGGAGGAAGTGGACGGTGCCCATGGAGCTGTGCAGATGGACCAGACCGACTGGCCCAGCTGCAGCAGTGTGACGTGTGTGTAAAATGCACCATCTCTGCCCAGGTGTGGCAGGGGTGGGAGAGTCCTGAGTGCTCCAGCAGAGTGGCTTAGCCCTTGGGATGTGGTTTGTCTACGCTTTCGGCAGCCCCCAGCTATCATTAGGCTGTACCCAGGCAGTTATGACCCTGCCTGGGGAGAGGAAGCTTTGTGAGGGTGTGAGATCATTCCCTCGCTTTGCTGCTCAGGACAGTGAGCTGTTGAGACCTGCTTAATCGGAGAAACGAGTCGCTGGTGACTTCAGGAGCCTGAAAACTCAGCCCCACAAACCTGGGGGATGTTTGTTTGTCTTCAGTTATGCTTTCTGGGATGGTTTGGGTCTGGAGCTGCGTGCAGGGCGGTGCCAGCCAGGGGCTCAGGGTGCCCACTCTGCGCCTCGAGCCGCTCCCTGCCACGCTGCCCAATGCCCTGAGCATGGGCCAGTGTTCCCTTGGAGCAGCAGCAGTGATCCTTGGCTGCCTGACAACCCAAATGTGGTAGCAATGCCATATGTTTCTGGCTTTAACCCTCCACGGAGTGCCCCAATTTCTCCGTGTTTGGATTCTATTTGTTTAAATTTTTTTTAGATCAGGCTTCAGCAGCTCTCCCCTCAGCCTTGGCTGCTGGGGAGTGCTCTCCCTCTCCAGCCCTTTGTTGCTGAAGCAAATCAAGAGCATCTCGGTTCCCTCGCCTTCCCACACGCTGCCAAGTAAATCCTGCAACTTTCTCGGGTGACGACATAAATTTGCAATGGTGTTCTACAAAAGCTCCCTCCGAACCAGAGCTGCCTGGCATCCCTAACAAGCTTATCAAAGGGTTCCTTTGCAGGGAGATCTGAGCCCTCCAGGTTTTGATTCAGAGCAGGTGAAGGCAGAATGTGCTGGAGCCTGATTGAAATGTGCGAGGTCAACAAAATAGAGCCGAGAGTGCACAATAATTGGGGAAGAAGCGGCAGCCTTGCTTTCTGCGTGTGTTCCTGTGATCCCTCGGCTGTAATCTCCCATTTCCAAAGGGAAGCCTGTCTTGCATACGTTATCATGGTGCTCATTTGCACAGGAGGGCTCTTTCTGCAGAAAAGGGAGAAAACCCAAGCTGAAACCATCCCTGGCTTTATTCCTGCCATTCTCATGCAGCCAAGGGAGACATCCCGAAGGGCTGTGGGGAGAGAAGTACTCAGCTCTCATTTCATGGTGTGCCCTGCTTCTCCCACAGTTTGAGTCTTTTCTCTTGTCAAAGTGCTGGTCTTTATCCTGGATCAGCAGCTGGGAAGCTGAGGAAGGGGTTTCTGTGCTCACTTGGAAGTTAAAAATCCCTGGAAGGACAAGGCATCCAGGCTCCTTGGGGCAAAATGTGTTTGCCAGCCCAGATTCTTCCCTTGTCTCAGGAGAATTTGCAGCTTCAGGGTTCTCTGGCCTTTCTCAGACATTTGGGGAAGAGGTAGGAAGGGCTTTATTTTAAGTGTGTGCTTTCCCCAAAGGCTGTAACACTTTGTGGGAAATTCTCCATTCCCAAACATCTGTGCAAATTAAACCCTTCCCTGGCTTTGGAGTGTGTGTTTGGGGGGTTCCCTCTCCTCTGCATTCTGTCTGAGAGGGGAATAGATTAAAAATTACCAAAAAAAAAAAAAAAAAAAAGGGAAGGGGGAAGAAATCTGTCCCCTTTTCCCTCCTTCCCATCTGTTGTTTCATCACCAGCTGTTTGTCCTTAAGCTTGGATTACAACCTCTCCAGCAGCCTGCTCAGTGCGGGGCCCTTGCTCCTCACACACTGCATTCCACAGGCATCTCAGCTGGGAAGGGGGAAATCCAGGCACATGCCGAGCCTGTTGCAGAAAGGTTCATTTCTTCCCTCTGCATGCTCCAGCTCGAGATGTCCCTGCGGCACTGCATGGGTTGGGGCATAGACTGGTGTTTCTCTTCCAGGGTTTGTGGTCACTGCTCTCTGTGAGCATCAGCCCTGACCCATGAGCAGTGACTGCTGAGCCAGGGCAGTGTCCCCTCGGTCCTTGCTGCCCTCCCAGGCTGTGGGAGCAGAGACTTCGTGCCCCTCTGCTGCTCCCTGCCCACCAGCCCGTCCGGGCGTCTGTCTCTGCAGGGAGCTAATGGTGCTCCAGGGAGTGCAGAGCCAAGAGTGACGCCGGGATTTTAGGATGGGTGCCAGCTCTGCCTCCATCTAGAAGAGCTGGAGAAGTCAGCAGAAAACTGAGGGATTGCTTAACAAGCTCTTTAGTGCTACTGAATGTGCTGAGCTCATCCAGGGAAGCCGTGGGCGCCAAGTCTGTCGTAGTGTGGGACATAATACGGTGGGATGAGAGGCATCAGTCCACTCCCTCTGCCTCCCAGCTGCCTCTGGGGAAAGGCTCAGCTCAGGGTGAGAGGCAGCACTTTGCTCCAGTGTTTGCAGCACTTCCAGACCCACTCTGGGTGCAGGGAGCCCCATCCTTGGCATCTCCCGGTGTGCCCTGCCTGGGTCTGTAGCTCAGACCGCAGCCGGTGGCAGCGACACGGATCCAGCTGCGCCACAGTCACCTGAAGACAGAGCTACTGGAGCCTAATTATCACCAAACCAGATCTCTGCAGCCACCAGCCTGATTAGCAAACATCCCCTGCCAGCTAGAGCTCCACGCAGCCCGTGTGGGTCGCCCGGTGCTTCCCAACAAAGGAGCTGCAGGTTGAAAGCGGCTGCGGCTCCCCGGGCACGCGGCAGAGCACCAGCAGCGCCTGCCAGATCATCACTAATGATACCAGTATCAAATGTAAACTATTCTTAGACACCTGTGTCAATCGAGGAGGACAAGAAGAAAGCAGAAACCCAGGGCTGCCGAACACAGCATCCAAAATATTTTTATAGATTAGTGCAAACTCTTTATTTCAGAGCAGGTGAGGTTCAAAGGAAAGCAGGGCATGGCGAGCGGCCCAGCGCAAGGCTGGGAAGGGATTGATTTAGCTCCGAGTTTGTGCTCGTACAAAAACATCAAGGGGTGAGATGGGGCTGAGGATTTGGGACACAGCTTGCCATGGAGTTACGAGGTTTTTTGCTGGTACCAGTGAAGCAGCAGCTGGAGATGGGGTGGACACTGCTCCTGTGTGGGACACCCAGGCAGGTGTTGGATGTGGTGTTAGGCACATTTGTGCCTGGAAGGAGAGGAGGAATTGGCTCCTCTGGTTTGAATCACTGCAGAAAGGAGTGTTTGGAGTGGGGGCTGGGGTGAGTACTGGGCTGAACAGTGGCGAGGCTGGTGTGTGGCTGCAGAAGGAGCTGGCTCTGACACAGCCCCATCCTGCTTCAGTGCCGAAATCAGCCTCTGGAAGAGGGATGTGCCATTGCCTGAGGTGTGCTTAGTCTGTGCTGTGACCACAGGTCACCTGCCTGCCCGCACTTCGCTGGGAGCAGTGCCTTTGAAATGAGGCTTTTCATCTCGGATTTCCTGGGAAACCCAACAATGCAGGAGCAGGGAGCTGTTTGGAGTCAGGAAGGCCATATGTTCACTGGTTAATGCATCACCAGCAAAGGGAGCTTAGGGGCTAATCATTTACAAGCTATATGTTTAGGTGTGTGGCTTAAAGCTCATTACCTCATGCCCTGAGTATGTGCATCGGTTTCCTGGCTCCAGGGCAGAGCTGTTGTTTGGGTCTTTGTTCCCCCTGACAGAAGAGATTGGTGATGTGATGTGTGCCAAAGCCAAACTCAGTCCCACTTGTCTGGTCACCATCAGTGCCAGTCTCTGTCTGGAAAGAAAAATCAGATAGGGAGTGGTGCTCGAGCTGTTCACAGCATCTGTCCTTTGGCTTCTGCAAAAGTGGAAAGGATGTGAGTGGAAACCTTGGCCCTTGCCTTGGAGCTTTTGGGAGTGTATTGATCTTCCTGACTAATTCATGAGGCCACATTGCCACTCACCAAACCAAACAGAGAGAATTCAATCAGCCACTTAAAACCAAAGTCAACCCAAACCCACCCACTTTTCATCCCAGGCTGGGCAGCTGCTGTCACTGCAGCTGGAAAGGGCTCCCACTGCCCCGAGCACCCCCGAGGCAGGAGCTCAGGGCTTGGAGAGCTCTTCCCTTACACAAACTTTGCTTTTTGCTTTGTTACCTGCACATGAGAAGGTAACGCTGCTCTCCCCCACTCTTGTGTTCTTCCATCCATACCAACCCCCAGCTCCTTCTCCCTGAGCTAATAAGGAATCATGAGGAGCTTTGTGGCCTTGTTTGCTTCTATTCAGCCCAGAAAATGCTTTTTCCCCTCTCTTCCCCTGCTGCTTCTCTCGGTAAAATGCTTTCTGAGATGTATTTGTGAGGCTGTAAATACAGAGTAAATAGCTTTAATTTAATTTACTGGGCTGCTGTAAGAAACTGTAGCTGCAAACAGGAATTCCAGCAGCCCCTGCTGAGTGGAGAAATGCCTGGGTGCTTGGATATTTTCCTGGTTTTCCTTTTTTACCCCCTTCCTAAGGAAGAAACTCGTTCCTCACATTCTAGAGGCTTCAGGAGCTTTCCTTGCAGGATGCTCTGAGCACGGGTTGGGTACTTGGTGCTGAAGGTGGCAAATTCCCTCCTGGCCCCCGAGGAGGGAAGGCAGCGAGCTGGTCCTGAGCGGGGCCAATGTGGGTTTGGCCTGTCTTGCCTTGGGGTGATGGAGCCGAGAGGACATCTCCTGCCTTCCACCGCCTGCGCTCCAGGAGATGCTATTTCCATGTTTTCTCACGACTCTTGGAGGCTTCCTGGTTTCTGGAATGTGCTTGGCAGGCAGGGCTTGGTGCCTGGCTCTTTCTATAAACAGTGTCTCTGCAGAGATGTGAGCAAGGTGCGGAGTTTTATGAATGGGGAATGTTGGTGGCATATGGGAAGCAGCGCTGAGCCTAAAATGAACGTGAGAAAAAAGGGAGAGGGTGTGAGCTGGCACCAAGGGATGGCTGGAAAGAGAGAGGTGCCTGCGTCGCTCTCCGTCTGGATGTGTGCCCGGGGGCCTGTGGAGCCTGGCGCGGAGGGTGGTGCTTTTGGACCAGAACTTTTGAGAAGATAGGGCTGATGATGAAGCCACACTGTTTCCTCCCCCATCTCCAGCTCTGTCCCATCCATCTCCCCTCCCTCCCAGCCCCGAGGCTGCAGGAGAAGCTGCTGATCCCCACGGAGCTGTGTCAGAGCACTCCATGGCCAGGAGCCCAGGGCAGGGTGGGTGAGAGCGCAGCAGAGCTGGCAGCGTGGGCACCTCAGCCAAGATAAATGCTGGACAAATGAGTCACTGAGGCAGGAGTTTGCTGTGCCCAGTTTCGCCCCTGTAGCTGGGACTGGGCTCTCCCAGTGCTGCTCCAGGTTTGCTGCTCTGCTGGTGCTGGGGGTGGCTGTGCCCTGCTCCTGCCTGTAGCTTCCCGGCGAGAGATTTGCCAGCTGAGATCTCTTACTTTGCATCGATTTGTGAGGAGGTTCCCCCACACCTCTCGCTGCCGCCGCCACTGGCTCTGACAGCTTATTTAGAGGGGGCTGGTGCCCAGAGGTAGAATTTGCAAACAAATAACTTTCACCCGACATGACAGTGCGGAACAGGCTGCGACAATCCGCGGCGACGCTCGCCGACGTGACAGTGACAAGAGGAGTTTTGTGCTCATTAGTCTCCCAGCATAAAGGCTCTGGCTCTGCCCAGCCCTCGCAGCATCTCACCAGAACAGACTCCTCCAGCTCTCTGTGCTGCTGGGACTGGGGGGGCAGATACCCTCCTTCCCCTCCCCAGGGAGCTGTGCTGCAGTGCCCCAGTCTTGTCTCTGTGTCTTCGGGGTGTTTTACCCCTCTGTGCATTAGGATGAATCCCCCTCTGCTCTGGGAGGAGGGAAGGGATGAGGCTGCCTTGCCTCTGCTGCTTAGCACAGATCTGAGTTACAGCACATGTTGTTCTCATCTGCGGTCACAGCAACTTCTACATTAATTTTCCTTTTAATCTGAAGTATTTGCAGTTCCCACATGAGTTGTCCTCTCCAGCACTGATCTCCATTACCTTGTTATGATCAGAGTGTGTGTGGTGGCAGGGGAAGAGGAGGAGTAAATCCTCCTGCTGCTGGAACTGTGCTTTGGGCTGGGATTTATGGTGGGAGCACAGAGACTGATCTCCCTGGGTCTGTGAGGCGCTGAATGGGGATGGAGGGACACCCCAATCTCATGATTTGGTAACTGATCTCTTGGGCAATCTGTCCAGCAATGCATCTGCCCACCTAGAACCACTTACCCGATGGAGAACTGAGTCATGCTGCAGTTTCAGTCCCCCTTATGGAGGCCCTGGGGGATGGAGGAACTCTTTCTCCATCCTCTCCCTCTCCCAGGCTGCAGCGACCAAATGCCTCAGGGGCAGCTGCTGGAGCTCCACAGCACAAACCTGCCTGTCTCCCCCAGAGCAGCCACTGGTGACACCTCTCCTGCTGGGGTGCAGGCGGGCTCCCATTTTTCCTAATTAGTCATGATGTCTTGCCCATCACAGGAATAAATAGCAAGCTTTCCCTGAGGGTGTGAGATGAGAAGCACTATTTATCGTTGCTCTCAGAGGAAGCTGACAACCTGACAGGTGAAATATCAGGAATAATTAAGAAAAATAAGGGCTTTATGTACTTTATTGCACCACCAGCAGGGATGTATCACCAGCCACATCCTTGTGTGTGCCCCCATCCGTTTCTGGGCTGTGCTCGCTCCTGTGTTTGTGCAGTGCTCATGCCTGGGGCTTGGTGACTGCTGGCCATCCCTCAGGGATGTGTGTCCAGTGCCCCCAGACTCATGGCCCCAGTGGCCCACAGGCACCAGTTCCGTGGTGGGGCTCACCCTGCAGCTGTGGGTCCTGGCTCTGAGCTATGTGTGTGTTGAGTCACAAAGGTGTGTTTGGTAACTCCTGTTTTCCAGGGAGCTCCTTGTCCAGGAGAGAGGAAGGGAAAAACACAATACCCTTTTTCTGAGTTGTTGTCTTCAGAAAGTGGGTGGGCAGCAGAGCCCAGAGCTGTGCTGTCTGAGGGGTTGGTTGCTGGGCTCATGACCCACTGGGGTGTGAGGAGAACGTCCCTCGGTGTCCACGCGGAGCTCGCCGTGCCATCCCTGCTGGGTCGATGGTCTATGACGCACAGGGCAAGGGGAGCAGCTCCGGTGACCTGTTTTTCTGTCATAGCTTTAGCCTTGCCCCAGGGTGCTCCTGGGTCCACTCAGGCTGTTGCTGGGCTCCGAGGCCTCCTTGGGAGTTACAGCTGTGTCCCAGCTGTGCTGGGAGATGTGTTTGGTTATGAGGCCGGACAGCTGGGGAGCTCAGGAACTGTATCTCCTCAAACAATGTGAAAATCTGATTACAGCAAGTGTCACTGGGCATCACTTAGCTCTTCCTCTGCAGCCCCAGCCTCTCCTGACAGCCATAATAGATCTCCTGGATGCATCCTGTGCAGGAATAAAATGCCCAGTCAAAAGTGCTTAAAATCCCTCCAGTTTGGGCTTTGCTGATCACATCTCCCTCGCTGGCTCTGGGCGCTTTCAGGGCCACCCAGCCCACGCTGAGCCTCATTAGGGCAGAGCTGCAGCGTTCCCAGGCGTGGGCACTGACATGTGTCTGGGTTTTGGCACTTGGGAGAAGAGCGATTGTGTGCCGCGCTCCTCGTCTCGTCCCCTCTGGCCATGTGCTCCCAGGGCTTGCTGGCACTTTTTCAGAGGATTGTGAAAGGGACCCTTTGTCAGGAGACCAGAAATCCAGCAGCAAACAACTCTCAAACTGGGAAATGCTGCTCTTGGGGCACTTATATTTAGCTCACTTGCAGCACTGTCCCTTCAATTTATCCCTGCGCTTTTGTCCCTTTAACCATGGGCACCAGGGGCTGAAAGAGAAAGATACCAGTGAGGAACAGCAGCCACTTCTTTGGAGGTGAAGGTATTTTTATCACAATGCCTGAGAAAAAGGGGTTTGTTTCCTCCACTCTTCAGACCAAATCAGCCTGTGAAGGGGCTCTGGAGGAAAGCAAAGCCTGTGTGTTTCTCTCCACGAAAGCATCGTGCGCAGTGGCAGAGACAAAACCACGTACAGAGGCTGGAGAGGTGGAGTGAGACTCAGGCAGGGGCTCATGCTGGCTCGGTGGCCTGTTGTGAGTCACTGAGCAGCCAAGGTGCTGCCAGGGAGGCAGGAGATCACGGATATTAATCTGCAACATGCAGGGTGGCAGGATCCCAGCCCAGGCAGAGCAGAGGATGAGGGCTGAGTCACAGTGAAGCAGGTCCCTGCCAGATTGAGCCTGGTTTGTGTTCTCTTAAATATTTATGGAGCACTGTAGCACCTTATGCTGTGGTCTGTGTTCCCTGAGGCTTTGGCATAGGATAAAATGTCCAGAGCAGGGTTTGCATCTCTGCACAATGCCACTTCAGAGCCAGACCTGAGGGTTTGTCACCTCCCTGCTGTGACACAGACTGATGGCTCTTGCCTCTGGCAGGTGCCCCCAGTCCCTCGGGGTGCTGGGAGGAGGGGGTGGCTGTGGGGGTCTCGCTCAGCCTGGAGGATCAGTGTTGGGGACAGGTCTGCAAGGCATGGGATGTGTGTGCAGGGGCACAGCAACTGCTTTCCTGATGGCTGTGCTTCTCCCCTCCCAGGGGAAAGAGGTGCTGCAGGAGCAGCCCCTGGAACATCTCCATGAAAGGCTTCGATTGCCATCTCCTCTTCACTGGAGCTGTGCTGAGCTCTGGGGATATTCCCACAATTTGCCTATCCTGCCAAAGAAAAGCTTGGGAAGGGAAGGAGGGAAAACCCTCTTCCCTATCTCTGAAACATTTGCTTTCTTTCTCATAGCCAGCTGGGACCGAGTCCAGCAAGGCTTGAGTTTAACTGTGCGACCTCTCGGCTCACCGAGCAAATCAGCCTGGGTAAAACCTGGACCTTTGAAGCCAATTGTAATTTAATACAGCTTAAATTGTAAACACCCAACAGAGGCAAAGGAAATATGATCAAAGCCATTGATTTTTCTGTAGTGACACAGTGTCTTTTTGAATAATTCTCAATAATGAGGAAATTGAAACCTGTTTGCAGATATTAGAAGCCTAAATGGTCAAATAAATAATTAGCGAGTACTCATTTGTGCTCTGCGTACGAAAGAGCATGAGGTCCTTGCTTTCAAGTGAAGATGCCAGACTGAGCATCTTCTTGGAGCAAAATGGGGAACAGAATCACTCTGGGCAGAGTGCAGATGGATTTTTTTCTGCTGGAAAAGCAGGATGCTTACTGTGGAGAACAAACAGCTTTTTCCACACTGCATCAATATAGTACTACACATTTTCCGTTGTGCTGCCTGTGTTTCTGGTCCATGGATTAATGTCAGAGCGCTAATGAGCTGGCCTGGTGCAGCATTCAGAGCCCAGGGAAGGGCTGAGGTGATGCTGAGAGCAGTTACACAGAGCTGTGGGTTCGGTGTGTCTCTGACCCTGCGGTGCCTGCAGTGCAGGAGGCACAAGGATGGGGTAAGCAGAGCTCTGAGTTGCTGCTCCCTATGGAAAGCATCCTGGGAGAGCATATTTGGGCATTTCCACTAGGGAATGTGTTTGCAGTTGAATGTGTTTAGCACAGGCTGCCTGTGGTGCCAGAGCTGAGGGTGCTCTCAAACACTGTTAGAGCTGTGCTGATTCCCCTTTCTGTTCGGAAAGGGCAAAGTACACCCAGGAAGAGGTTTCAAGAAACAGAAGCAACTTATTACCACTTCCCCACGAGGGGAGATGCTCCTGCCTGTGCTGAGCATGACATGTCTTGCTCTGTTCCTTCTCTTTGCTGAAGGAAAGCATCCAGCCTGGAAACTGGGGGTGCAGGGACTGGGATGCCTTTGGGTTTGTGTAATTCTCAGTGCGACGCTCCGTGAAGCTGCAGTCGAGGCAGATGCCAGAATTTAGTGGTGTGTGTGAGAATTATGGACTGGGGGGCACGAAAGTAAGGCTTAGAGTTTCCCCTGCAGGCAAAATACCTTCCTGACTCCAGGCCTTCTAGAGGCTTGGAGCTTTTCGGGTCCCTCCCTGCCTTCCCTGCCAGGCATGTTCCCTGGGATGCTTGCCAACCCCCTGCAGAGACAGCATTCAGGTGTGCCTGGATTTCCACATGCTTTCAGGTGTGGGGATTTCAGCTGGGTATCGCAGCTGCTGTTCAGAGTGCAGAAACAGGGTGGCCAAAGAATCAGGATGCAGCAGATAATGGTGCCGGTCACGCCGGAGCGATGCTGCTGCTGGGGCAGGAAGCCACTGGTTATTGTTCGTGCCAGGCCTGGGCTCACAGTGGATGTCCTCAAAACAGCCGCGCTCTTCCCTGGCCCTTCAGACAGAAATGAAAAGGCTTTCATGTTCTGCGGGGGCGGAGAGCACAATTTGAGCTGACCTGGCTCCGGCTGGGATTCGAAAGGTCACTTTGAGTGCGGCGCTAGCCGAGCCCATTGATTTGAGAAAAAACCCGAGCCCCGGCGCTGTACGGAGGGGGAAAGCGGGGGAGAGGAAGCGAAAATAGCTCTGGCAACAGTCATTGTTTAAAACCAACAAAGAGGCAGTGAAAGACTCCCTGCTCACACCGTCAATAGGGCGATGGCTCTGCGGCCACACTGCGGGGAGAGGGAACCAGAGCCCACGGATGGGCACGAGGAGAGGGGAGACAGGGACCACTGGAGAGCGAGTCCTGTGAGGAGGGGCTGGGGGACTCAGCCTGGAGAAAATGAGCCTCACGCTGTGCCAGGGGAGGTCCAGGCCGGATATAAAATTTCCCCGTGGAAAGGGCTGTCAGGCATTGGAAGGTGCTGCCCATGGAGATGGTGGAGTCACCGTCCCTGGAGGTGTCCAAGGAACAGCAGGACATGGCACTCAGTGGTCTGGTTTAGTTGGCAAGGTGGTGAGGGGTCACAGGTTGGACTCAACGATCTCAGAGGTGTTTTTCAACCTAAATGATTCTGTGATGCTGTAGAGAGGGCGTGGAAGGATTGGCAGCTCCTTCCTGATGGAGGGCAGGTGCTGAGACCCCCTAGGAGATCTGGAGCTGTCTGATGGGTCAGGGGTGACATCCTCCTGTAAATCCAAGTGATGTGCCCCTGCCCAGTGTGTCCTGGCGTGGAGATGCCAGGAGCCTGGCTGTGCTGGGTCACTGGCTGGGTGCTGCCTGCTCTGTCAGCAGAGCCACAGGGTGACATGGGACCCGACTGAGCTCCTACAACCCCGGTGGAGTCTGAGGGGCCTCACCCCCAGCCACGGCTGAATCATTACCTTGAGAGCATCCGAGACCAGGAAAGAACCGATTTGCCCTAAAGAGCTCAGCCCACTGTCAGCTGCTTTGTGAGCATTAGTGAATAATAAGGAGCAAGAGCAGCATTAGCCCTGCGTCCACACAGTCATCTGTCACGTAAGGAGGGGAGTATTGGCACACTGTCATGTTTCAAACAGTGCTGATCAATGCTTGGGAAAAAAACAAACACTGCAGCCTGGCCCTGCGCGTGGGGAAGTGGTGCTGGCACTGCCCAGCAGGGCACGGAGCCTCTGATCCTCCCTGGATGCTCACGAGCAGGGAAGGAATTGGTGACAGAGACCCATGTGCAGTGTGTGGTATTAGATTCTGTGGCACTGAACTAACTAATTAGTGGCCAGCTCAGTGCCTGTCTGTGAAACAGGGACAGAGGCATCTCAGGGATGCTCTGGGGGCAGTGAAGGGACATCAGAGTCACGGATTGCTCCGTCCTGGGCAGGGGCTGAGTGCTGGAGGTGGGAGAAGCCAAGCAACTGCCATCTACTGCCTGTCTCTGCATCATTAATTGCAGTGTGCAGCCGTGGATGTTTTGGTGGCCAAGAGGGAAAAGGGAACGCTCAACCTTGTAACTGGGTTAGACAGCAGGGAAAAAGAGGATTTTGTCCTGGCCAGCAGTGAGGAAAGGCGGAGGCAGAATCTTCTGGCCCGGGTGCCTGGGAGGAGGATGGTGAAAGAGCAGAGGAGGCTCTTCCAGAGGGCTCACACTGCCAGGTGTTTGGGAAAATGGTGTTTTCCTATGGACTCTGGGGGGGAGAGGACAACAGGACCGAGGGATGGGAACCCCTCTGTTCCCAACACAAGCACAGAGGATGCACCCAGGGAGGCAGAGCCCTGCGCCAGCAGGAAGGAGCTTGGCAGAATCCCTTAATGGACTTATTCCTTCAATTTCCCTCAGCTCTTCCAGGCTTTGGATATAAGCAAGAAAAGCAAGTTTAGGCACAGATTATAGAAGTGAAGGATCTACAGGAACAGGAGAGATTTGAAGGGCTGAAATTTACTGCAAAGCCTGGCCCAGAAATGACCCTCTTCCTCCTCCTCCTCGGCATTTTTTGCCTCTTGTGCAGGAAAATGCAGCTGGTCAGTGTGACAAGTGGGAACTGGAGCTTTGTCATTGCTGTGCGACACTGAAACAATGATGTATGGCTGGCGATAGATCATGTTGGGTTTCCGGAGAGCAGCGAAGACGAAGGCATGAGACTAATTCATGATGCATGAACACATTGATCTTCCTGGCTCTGAAAATACAATGTAATGAACCCCCGCTAACAGATCATTTTTGTGCCACTGCACTTCACTAATATCTAATGATTTCACCTTGCTCTGAGATAAAATATAATTGTATGGGAGTTCCAGCTTTGTTCTCTAATGCTCGCGTAGAGTTAACGAATTATGTTTTCCTCTGTAGCTGTCAGCAAGTTGAGACAAGCTTACAAAAGCCCCACAATTACCAGGCTAAGATGCATGTTTAAAACCCTGTGTGTATGTGTGTGTGTGTTTATATATCACACGGAGCCTGTGTGAGCTGCTGGAGCTGAGCAGGTGGGGCAGGACACGCAGGATGCTGAGCTCAGGGATTTCTGGATCTCGTCTGTCCAGATGGGACTTGGGGAATGGCAGGAACTTCATGATGGCAACCTGCAAACGCTGCTGTTTGCAGCGACCCGGCTGGTGGCCACAAAGCCCAGAAATCCCATTGGAAAGCCCACCGATCCCACGGAAAGCCCAGAAATCCTTTTGTCATTTCCAAAGTCTATTTGGAGATCAGCCTGCCCCAGCTGACCCTCCCAAATCCAGAGTCAGGCTGTTTCTTCCCCGGCCAGGCAAAGCCTTTTGCTTAAGAAGATAAGTTTAGGGTCCTTTTGTTAATGCCCTCGCAAGTTCTTTGCACTTCACCCCAGTGAAGGTGCATGCAGGGACTTTTCCTTCTTTTTGTTTGTCCTTAAGTAGACATTGTCTCCCTCCCTGTGCTGGTACCCACAGCCTGTCTCTGGTGGGGAGCAAGAAGGATGTTCCCTGGTGAGGTGTAGGGAGGTGGAGAGGACAGGTATCCTCTGTGAGTCTCAGTGGAATCTCCTGGTTCTGGTTTGAGAGGGCTGGTGAGCCTGGTGTGTGCGCTCCTGGCTGTACCAGCCCCAGGCTGTCAGGCCTGGCCAGCAGAGTGCCAGGGCTGTCTCTGCCTCTCCCCCTGACCCACCAGCAGCGTTTGTCTTGGCTCCTCACCTGCAGCCAGCTGTCTGCTCCCGTGGGCCAGGGCGATGAGAAGCTCTGCTGGGGCAAGCGAGTGGTAAACTCCTGTTTGCTGCACATCACCTGCTGCAGCTGAGCCCTGGCCCTGGCCATGGCTTTGGAGTCCTCTTGCTGTGCCAGAAATGAGCTGGAGAGCACAGATGGAGCTGAAGGTGAAGATGTTTGTGAATTCTTCAAAGCAAGCCTTGCTGGTACAAAAGGAGTCAATGAAAACCTAACCACTCCTGACAGGGAGAGCTGCAGGAAT
>NW_008675333.1:37233-43113 GCF_000695815.1 Acanthisitta chloris
GGCTAAGTAAGGCTCTTCCTTTCATGTGCAGCGTTTGGATCCCTTCTGGGAGACCTTTCCTCTGTACTGCGCTCGGGTACGTGCGGTGTTGACAGATGATTAAGACGTGAAGTCTCTGAAATCAGAGGAATGGCCCAAGTTCTGCATTGTGTGCTCAGGTGTTTACTCATGTCAGTGTAATTGTCTCAGCCTGACTTTGCAGCTCAGGACCTGCTGCCTCTTGCAGCTCGAGGTGTCCCTGGCAGAGGAGATGCTGAAGGGAATGACAAACCATGGTTGTAGGAACTAGATAGCAGAGGGGAAACCAGCAGTGTATCTATAGTGGATGGTCTTACTGAGTTTGCTGGTGTCCTTAGAAGTCACTTCATATGAGGTTCACTTTGTGCAGGTGAGGAGCAGAAGGTTGTACCAGACTCTGCTCCCCCCAAGCAAACCTTGTACAGAGATTTGGGGAACCAGTGGTTGCTGTCTCTGCACCTTCTGGATGCTTCCAAAACCCAAGGTCAAACAGTGTCTCTGGGATGGAGCCTTGTCACCTGGGAATTCAGGTGGGGCAGGCAACACCCACAAGGCATCGTGTGGTGGGGAAGATACGGCCTTTGATGGGATCAAAAGGGGTTTATTTTCCAGCAGCTTATATAAAACAAACAAACATGAAAACCCAAATAATTTGCTGTGGTGCCTGTCTGGAGCGCTGGGCTGGGCTGGCAGTGCTGGAGTGTCCCTGGCTGCTCCCAGCAGACACTCACAGTGAATCTTGTGTGGTGGGAGGGTGAGTTGAGCCAGACTCAGCTCCCCTGTGGGACACAGACCATGAGCACTGTGAGTGGACTGTGCTGGATGTGTGTCAGCAGCACTGGACTCATCTCCTCACATAGGGCTGTTCCTTCTCCAGCGCTCAGTTTGATGTCTTCCTTCCTCCCCACCCCGTGATCTCTGTGTCTTGACTTTTCCAGGCACTTTTCTCCTATAAGAATATTAAACACACTTAAAAAACACTTAAATGCTAATGTGAAACCTGAAAAGAGGATGTCAAATGCACGAGGCGCTCTGAAGACATGATGTCTCTGCAGAAGGGTTTGACCCCAGTAATCTAATTTGCTTTACATTTAAAATGATACTTCATTCTCCTATTATAAGGCTCTGTGTCATTGGCTCATAAAGATTACTATTTCTTGTCTTCCAATTGTAATAAATCCCATTCAAGCACCCTCTTGATTTGAAATTTGTCACAACAACATGCAGAGGGCACAGTTCCTGCGTTTTATGGCGCGGGAGCATTAGAGACTCATCTGCAGGAAGGATGATGCAAGACCGTAAAATGATTTGTCCCTCTCCTTTCTCAATTAGATCTGTGTTCAAAAAAAAAATAAATAAACCAAATCTGAATTATGGCTCACTCATTCTCCAGCAGTAAAGAGGTTAGGCAGGCAGGGGAGCCAG
Organism: Acanthisitta chloris; assembly: GCF_000695815.1. Classification (NCBI taxonomy): domain Eukaryota; kingdom Metazoa; phylum Chordata; class Aves; order Passeriformes; family Acanthisittidae; genus Acanthisitta; species Acanthisitta chloris. The sequence continues at coordinate 38,677 of NW_008675333.1, forward strand.
GCTGGCTGCTCCAGCCCTGCCTCCCTGCACTGGGGAGTAATCTGGTTTCTCTGGAACCCTCTGAAAACATTTTGTCTTGTTTCAGCAGAGTAGGGAGCTGAGAGCCTCTCTGGTTGTGCTGGTTGGAGACGAGAGTGAAGTTGAGAGGAGTTTGGTGCCTATACCTTAGCAGGCAATAAATGGTAGTCGCAGCAGCTGCTTGTGCTGCTCTGTGAGGCTGTGACTGGGGGCAAATGTGAGGCTTGGGGGTGAAACGAGAGGTGTCCCAGAGGTGGAAACGCCTCTGCTCCACACCGAGGTGATTCAGAGCAGCTTCTCTCCCCTCAGAGTGGCACGAGCAGGGCTGGAGCCAGCCCAGTCCTGCCTGGGGCTGGGGCACATCACCCAGCAGTGCCGTGGAAATGCTCTTTTTTTTTTGGGTGGTCTCGAATAAATACATGTGAGAGACTTTGCTCGGAGAGAACTTTTATACTTTCAGTGCCTGTTGTTCCTTAGGGTTGGGGTTTTTTCTAACAAAGGTTTTAGTTGAGCAAAGACTCCCATCTGTACAGCTTTTTTATTAGAAGATGAAAAGCCGAGTTCACAGGAGTTAGCATTAAGTCGCAGTCCGCAGCAATCCGAGGTACTCGCTGGCTGGGGACTCTCTCTGTTTATTTCAAATACCCCTTTATCATCCTGTTGAAAGAGCCGTGTGTGCTGGAAAGCTCAGCCAATTGAAAAAAGAATCAGATAATGAAGACTGATGCTGCACTGATGACAGCCCCTCAGATCCTCAATAGGATTGCTCCCAAATCAAAAGACTTTCTCGTTTTATTGTCGCACTCGTGGCTCAAAAATAATTAAATGGAATCTTTTAGCTGTAGAAACAAAAATGAAAATTTAAAAACAGCCCCCCCCACCTGCAGGAAAGAGGCTAATGGGAACATCCAGCGTGTGTTGGGGGAGGTTGTGGAGATTGCAGGTGAAATTCTGGTGTTTGCAGGGGGTGCAAGCAGCACAGAGCAGTGTATGTGCTGCAGTGGTGACACTGCTGCTCGGGGTGGTGTGGCTGGTCCCTGTGTGCACCCCCAGACCTGGCCCAGGGGAGGGGAAGCCACTGTACAGCACCTTCCTGCACATGCTGCTTTCAGTCATTGATTTGGCACCGGTGGGTTTGGGGATCCTTTTGAAACAGACCAGATTTCCAGCACGAATCCCAAGTCCTGCGGGATGCTCACTGCTGGCTCCGACGGGCGCAGGGCTCTGGGGTGAAGGGGTGCAGAGCTCAGAGCTTCTGTCCTGGATGGAGCAGGACAGTCCCTCATTCCCTCTGTCCTCAGCACAGCTCTGCACGGCTCCTCAGTCTCTGCTTTACCTCTGGAAACTTTAAACAAATTTGTTGTTCCTTGCAGTGGAAGGCAGACAAATAAAATACATCAGGAGCGATTTGTGCTGTAACTAAACCCTGAATTTATAGAGGGAGAGCGTGGCCAGCGACAGCTTTGGCACAGCACATGAAAGACTGGAATCAGGCATTGCACTTTTACCTGATCTCCAAAGAGGTTTCTCTGGGCTCCCCAGGCCGGGGACAGGTACAAGGAGATGCTCTGTGGTCCCACCGTGGGTTCTGCTGGCGGAGGGGACACATCCCACCCGGCAGGCACCGGGATGTCTTTCAGGCAAGCTGTGAAATCTGAAATGCTATAACTTGATTATTCCTTCTCCAGACTCCTTTTTACAAACTCCTCCGTTTTCAAAGAGTTACACAGGATTTACCCCTGTGCCGCTTTCATGGGAATTGTGTGGCCAAAGTTCCATGCAGCTCTTTGAAAATCTCAGAGCTGGAGCTTTCCCCGAGATCGACAACTGTTTTATTTCTCTTGACAGAAAACGGGGAGCAAGCAAACACTGCCAGGCGTGGGGGAAGTGGTTTGGTGGTGGTGTCTGTGGCACCTTTAGCGTGAGGCCCAAAGAGCCATGTAGGAATGACAATTCCTAATGTACCTGGAGGCATTCTGTGGGATTGCCAAAAGAACTTTGGGTTCTTTTTTCTCTTCTTAGGTGGATGTAGGGAACAAATGGCAAAGCCAGGGCATGTGGTGAAAGCTGCTGTGGTTAGTGAGACACTTTGGCTCCCTTGGCCTGTCTGTGAAACTAAGGAAAGGGAATTAATTGGTCACTGGTTTTGTAAACCCATCTGAAAACAGCTTCTACCGTAACTCCTTCTGCTATGCACATAGTTATTGTCAGTTACCTGAAATTATTCACCCTCTGGGTGATGTTGTGCTCTCTAACACCATTCCCAATGGTGGCAGTGGCAGGACTAGTGTCAGTTTGCTCTGGGACCACTCTGGTTCCTGGTGCAGACACCAACTGCTGTTTATCCATGGATCTGTGGCTTTGTCCTGCTGCCAAACACCACTCGAGGCAAGTCCAGACACCCTGTCCTGTGCTGTGTCACAGGGACAGGGAGCACAGATTGCCTCATCCTTCTCCTGCCTTCCTTTGGAAGTCTGTTTGGATCTGTTGGGCTTGGCTGTGTCTCTGGAATTATACCACAGATTGGAATTCTCATTTTTAAGTTCATTTCTGCTCCTGATTTAAAAGCTGAATTAACAAACAATGGCTAATCGGGTTTAAAATGCAAAAACACCATCTGGTCTTTGAGATGCACTAAACCACGGCGGGGGGGGGAGGAATGACACATGGGAAAGGGCTCAAAGGGGCACGGGTGAGGGTCCAGGAAGGGATAAAAAAAATGACATATAGAGGCGAGGAAACCTGATCTTTGGTGTGGGCACCTCTACAGCCACAGCTGGTGGCCTGTGGACAGGCTCAGTTTCGGGGGCTGCAGCACAGAGCAGGGTCCTGGGGGTGCTCCTCTCCTCGCACTGTGCCACGTTCCGGAGTGATGTCCATAGGTGTTGCTGGCCCTGGGGGTTTTCCAGGGCTGTAACCTTACTCCTCACTGCAGAGTGGGCAGGGGGTGGTTTTCCAGCCTCCTGCATCTCCCTGCAGCTTCCCTGGTGGGAGTGAGCCTCAGCAGTGAGTGGCTGCTTTCCAGTGGGACGTGTCACTCGGGCAGTGACCTCGTCACACAATACCTGTGGTTACACCTGCTGTGCTCGTGGGTCGGATCGGCCTTGGCAGCCCTTCCCCAGCCCCCATGCCCATGCTCCCACCGCTGTTCCCAGCTCAGCAGCTGTCCCTGGCTGCTGTGGCTCGATTTAATACAGCCTTCAATCACTGCCAACAGGCCTCGCGCTGCAATATCGTCACTGCTAAACACGCTCTGACAAATAATCTGAGGCTAAGCTTCCAGGACAGAGGAAATCGCTTTCCTCTTGAAATTAAAGTTGATGCATAATGGAAGGCACTAAGATGTCTCCAGCAGGAACATCGCCAGTTTGAGCCCATCCCGCGTCCCTCTCCGTCTGCTGAATGAGACATGGGAGGTTAGGGAAGTCATTTCCTAGAGTTCAGGATTTGCAATTTGCATTCTATAATCTCCTGGCCGTTTAGCAGCAGATAATTTGTCACGGTTTGTTTTAGCTGTTGTGATATTGATATTTATTATGCAAATTGTATTTCCTACTACTTATTGTTCTCACCCTCGGAATACTTGAATTATTATAACCCTGTTTAGCTAATACAGGTTGTCTCTCAATTGCTGCCTGAGACGCAGCAGGTCGTGATGTGCCTGATGGTGCAGGAGGGGCTAAACTGTGTAATTAAGGACAGGCACACAGGATACCTGGATGTGAGGTGGCCCAGTGGCCAACTGAGCTGCTCTGCTGTGCTCAGTGGGGCTGGGAGGCTCCTGCAGAGGAGGGAGCTCGGGGTCCCACCAACTGGGGGATGTGTCTGGGTTTATTACGGAATTGTGATGGATATGGTAGCCCAAAACTCTGCTTGTTGGGCATGGCCATGGGGCAGAAAGGCTTGTCCATCCCCATGTGCTGGGGAGATATGGGGAAGGAGGAGGATGCCCCAAACCAAGGCTGTAGCAGCAGCATTTTGTGTTTTCTCGGGTGTGAAACCAACCTGGTTTCACATTCCAATAGGTGAAAGCTCTTCCCAGCCCTTTGTGTGACTCAGTGCTTGCCCTGGGCAGTTTTAACCTCAGGTTTGGCAGATTCTGGAATGATAAAGCTGAACTGACAACTCACCTGCCTCAGGTTAACATGGAATCACCTAATTAATAACGTTGGGAATATTTGACATCCTCTGCGTTTGCTGCATTAACTCTTGCGTGGGCCCATTGTCAGCAATTCCATGGTTCTATTCCTGGTGCCACGGGTGGAAGGAAGGCTCAGACCCTTCCCGGGTGGGATGAACCCCCCGGTGACACCAGCAGCTCCGTTTACCGTGTGTTACCGTAGGGCTGAGCCCCCGGGAGGGCAATTCAGGGCGTTTATTTGTTCCTTTCCTCCGTTTAAACGCGTTGCACGGGTGAAC
>NW_008675334.1:0-3462 GCF_000695815.1 Acanthisitta chloris
GAGCTCATCTCGCAAAGCACGCGTGGAAAACACGCACAGGAGGAGTGATAAAAAAAAATCTTCACCATCCCCCCCACCCTCCCCAATTAGGTCAGATACGGCACAGAAGCACATTCACTTTGGGAATGCCTCTAGTGGGCTATTCCAGGACTTTGGGAATGCTTCTAGTGGGCTATTCCAGCTTAAGTGGCTAATTAATATGACTTTGCATCATTGTGGACCAGAAGCACTCTCTGGTTTTGCTGCAAAACTCCCCCAAGGGGCTTGAAGCACCTGCTGGCTGGAGGTATCAACAATGAGCATTAACAGCTTCATTCTTCTAAGGGTCAAAGTGTGTGACCCCCTTCAAAGGTTCTCCCAGATGCTGAGTGACAGGATAAGAGGAAATGGTCCTCAAGTTGTGCCAGGGGAGGTTTAGGTTAGATATTAGGAAAATGTTCTTCACTGGAAGGGCTGTCAAGCATTGGAACAGGCTGACAGGGAAGTGGTGGACTCACCACTTCTGGAGGTGTCTAAAATCTGTGCAGATGTGGCACTTGGGGACGTGGTTTAGTCGTGGACTTGGCAGTGCTGGGTTAGTGGTTGGGCTTGATGGTCCTGAAGGTCTTTTCCAGCCTAAATGGAAGCGTGCTCCTCATGGATGCTGAAATGGACTCAATGATCTTTGAGGTCTCTTCCAACCTAGGTGATTCTATGATTCTATGAACTAAGTCCTCAAAGAAGAAAATCAGAGTTAATATAAACCCTTCTACACAGCCACATCTGCCTCAGCAGTAAAAAGGTAGGCAGATACCTGCAAACTGTCTCTGAAATAGCAAACTCAGTGGTGGATTCACACAACAGTGAAAATGCACCAGGACTTCTCTTTTTTGATAAACTTAGTGAGCTCAGATTTTCTGTTTCAACATTTCTTCAGCATTCCAAGGTGTACCTGGCAAAGTAATGTCTGAAAGACAATGATATCTTTTAATATGTTAGGAAAATCTATCCAAATTAGGTTGCCAGATGCAAATTTCACCTAAGTCACTGGTGATATTTCCTCGTGACTTCAGATGGAATTTAGATGACTTCCCAAGAGAGTGGTCAGCATTAACACAGACTGGCAGTATAGGTATAGGTCTCAGTAATGCTGCTAGAGAAGATGGAGGTAAACAAAGACAAAATGATCACTGACTTTACAGGAGGGTCTTGAAAAATACATGTACAAATATGCCAACATCACCAATACACAGAGATAAACTACTTGTTGTTGCAGCTACCACGTGCAGGAATGTTAACAGATAATCTGAACAGAGAGCAAGCTGCTAGCTATGCCTGAGATGACATGTAGGAACAACTAAGTTTTTACTTAAGCCAGTGGTATCTTACTTAAAAGATACAACGACTGAGAAGCTTCTACAGTAGAGCTTAAAATGTGTGTCAATGTCACATCAACAAAGAAATGAATTAATTGCATTAATTGGGAGTTTTCTTGTTAGATGATACCTTTCTATAATTTTAGTGTACAGCGGTAAGAAAACGGAAATCAGTTTACCCACACACAACACGATGCTTATGAGCTGCAATTATAGATACTAACGTGTACTTATGTTACATGTATAGCAATATAGTTAATCTTTACATTTCAGAGTGCCAACATTGAGTCACATGCCTATATGAATCATAGAATCATAGAATGGCCTGGGTTGGAAGGGACCTTAAAGGCCATCTAGTTCCAACCTTCCTGCCATGGGCAGGGACACCTTTCACTAGAACAGGCTGCTCAGAACTCTATCCAGCCTGGCCCTGAACACTTCCAGGGATGGGGCATCCACAGCTTCTCTGGGCAACTTCTTCCAGTGCCTCACCACCCTCACAGTAAAGAATTTTTCTTACTACCTAATCTAAACCTACTCTCTTTGAGTTTGAAGTCATTTCTCCTCATTCTGTCACTACATGTCTTTGTAAAAAGTCTCTCTCCATCTTTCTTGTAGGCTCCTTTCAGGTACTGGAAGTCTGCAATTAGGTCACCCCAAAACCTTCTCTTTTGCAGGCTGAACAATCCCAACTCTCTCAACCTTTCCTTGTAAGAGAGATGCTCCATCTCTGTAATCAACTTGGTGGCCCTCCTCTGTACTCACTCCAAGAGGATGATGTCCCTCCTGCGCTGAGGACCCCAGAGCTGGATGCAGTTACCCACATGGGGTCTCACCAGAGCAGTGTAGAGGGGCAGAATCACCTCTCTCCATGCTGCTTTTGATGCAGCCCAGGGTACAGTTGACTTTCTGGAGTGCAAGTGAACATTGCCAGCTCATGTCCAGCCTCTCATCCATCAGTCCTCCCAAGTCCTTCTCGGCAGGGCTGCTTGCAATCTGTTCATCCCCCAGCCTGTGTTGATACCACGAGCTGCCCCGACCCAGGCACAGCACCTTGTACTTGGTCTTGCTAAACCTCGTGAGATTCCCATGGGCCCACTTCCTGAGCTTGTCTAGGCCCCTCTGGATGGCATCTCATCCTTCAGGTGTATCCACTGTACACTCAGCTTGGTGTCATCTGCAAACTTGCTGAGGGTGCACTCAATCCCTTTGTCTATGTCATTAATTATTGAATAACACTGGTCCCAATACACGGAAAGGAAGTTAAAAGCTGAAGCAGCGGCCAAGGAACATGGCAGCATGTTAAATTAGAAAGGAAGTTAAAAACTGAAGCAGCAGCCAAGGAACATGGCAGCATGTTAAATTGAAATTTCATTACAATTCCGTGATGGCTGAATTAGTAACTTTTCAACTGTGCTGGATGGAATAATAACTGTAATCTCAGCAAAAGCGAATCGCCCTGTGTTAAATCTCAGCTTTTCTGAGATTTCCTTAAAAAATCACAGAAGCTGAGCAGTGACCTGTCAGGAGCAGACAGCAGAGCTAGAGCATAATGCCAACTTAAAATCCAAAGGCAGCCTGAATTTTAAAAACCTGTTCTACTTGGAGCTCTATAAATCTGCATTCTTAAGACAGCAAAGACCCACTGGCATTTGTGTCCAAGGTTCTTCATTGCAGTTCTTTCACTATGTGCTGGTTTTAACTGGGATAGAGTTAATTTTCTTCACAGTGACACAGTATTTGTGCTGAACACAGGGTTGATAATACAGTGATGTTTCTGTTACTGCTGAGCAGTGCTTGCACAATGCCAAGGCCTTCACTGCTTCTCATACTGCCGTGCTGGCACGGAGCGTGGGAGGAGACACAGCTGGGACAGGTGACCCCAACTGACCAAAGGGATATTCCATACCATATGACATCATGCTCAGTATATAAAGTGGGGGGAAGGAGGAGGAAGAGGGGAACATTTGTAGTGATTTTGTAAGCATATTTCTCTGCAGGCTGCCAGCTCCTGGCTTTGTATCCTTCACCCACGGTAGCAGAGCAGAGCAGGTCCCCCCAGCCTGGCTGCAAAGGCTACACTCAGGGATCGGCTGTTCCCTTGGGA
>NW_008675335.1:0-19574 GCF_000695815.1 Acanthisitta chloris
ATTCCAGCAAAGAACGTGCGTCCTTTTTGTGAATCCCTACCACAACCATCTGGACAGGACTCTGATCATCCTCAGGACCATCCCTCTTAGCAGCAAATGGGCCAATCTCCTGCGGACTGTTAAGATGTTTACTTAGCAGCAAATGGGCCAATCTCCTGAGGACTGTTAAGATGTTTAAAAAAAATGTTTGGTTAAGGCAGTTGTTTATGCTTTGATTGTTATTCTTCTCTTGTTAATCTTTTTCCCCTGTTTCTTGCAATGTCCACAAAGGCTGATGGAAGATTTTATAAAACGAATCTTCCTTGTGCAACAGGAGGGGGGAGATGTGGGGAGTGGTCTGGCTGCTTTCAGCAAGGCTCCAGCATGTCTGGGCTAGTCAAGGGATGTGTTAACTTGTTGCCCAAAGGCCTTGGGAGAGGAGTAGGTGTGGAGATGGGACCCTTGAACAGAAAGCGCTGCGTGCTGGCTCACCAGCCCCGAGTTGGGAAGTTGCTGGGATGTTGCTGGGGTAAAACAAATTGTGCCTTAGGTTGACCAATTGGTACACACCTAATGTTTAGAATAAGCCAGTCAGCAGGGAATATGCTAAGCAAAGGGACTACAAGGATTTGTGAAAAACAACAAGAAATGGACATGTTACTTGCATCAAGCTGCTTCCCACCTCTCCATCGCGGCAAACTGCTCCCTCACAGACTACCCCTGCCTGTCCACAGATAATTTCGATGCTGTTTAAGATACAGCACTCCAGTCAGCACAGCCTTAAACGCCTGCAGAATAATTTGTTGGTATTTGTGGCACAAAGTTTACTGGCCACATCCAGGGCTGCGTCCGCATGATGTGCTGCATTATTAGACCAGGATTTTGTGACAAGTATCTCCCCGCATCTGAACGAGAAGTTGTCAAACCCTTTGTCACTAACAAGGAGCTGCTCCTGGGACTGATAAAGATCAAATCCTTCCCAGAAACAACTATCATTCCTCTCATTAGCTGCTGTGGTTACCGGAGCGGGGGGGCACTTGCACAATTTGCAGTGTTAGAGGCAGTTTGCTGAGCTCTGGATCTGAGCCTCATGGAGGGAGGAGAGGCAATGACATGGCAAGGCTGGAGACCAGCAGGAGCTTTGCTCCTGTGCTGGGAACTGGGTGCAGGGAGCCCTGAAGCTGTGGGCAGACACTGTCTGGAAAGCTGAGCCCTGCCAGCCCTTGCCAGTGTGACAGAGCTGCTGGTGGACAGGGAAACCTGCCTGGCCAGATTTTTCCAGAGGCTGCAGGATCCACGGTATACCAAACCTGGCCAGACCTCACTGGGATGGCACTTCTGCCAAAAGTCTGTTTATAAAAATGTGGGCTGGGGCTGTTTATCCGCGTCGGTGAGGGGAATGGTTTGTGTCTGGGGAGGGCGGGGCAGTCGGCGGGACGGCTAATTCTATTTGGGTTTTGGCAGGGGGCAGGAAGAGGGTGGGCCTGGGAAAGGCCTGAAGGGAGAAGGCACTGGCTGCCCAGCCTGGTCCCCCCCTGCCACACGGCTCTGGCATCGCTCTCAGTGGATGACAGGGGGTCCAAGCAGCTGAGTCCCCCGAGTGCCACGGAGAGTCCTCGAAAGCGTCAGCCCTAACACAGGGAATATGTGAGCACTGTCTGACAGCAGCGCTGAGGGGGACAAGCATGACGGCACGTCCGGCAGACTGTGTCCATCCACCATGACTTCATCCCTCTGAGTCATCTGCTGGGCAGGCAGGCAGCTCCTCCAGCTGTCCATCCACCGCCGACCGGCCGCGGCCAGCGAGAGCATCCACGGCTTTGCCTGGTGGGATGGATCTCCACTTCCCCATCCCAGCACTGCACGGGAGCCCCACAGCTTCTCCCCCTGGGAATTCACCACCACTGTCACAGGAATCATAACTGGTGTTCTGTGGCTGCTCCACGGTCAGGAGGGCAACACTACTCCATAATCAAAGGACGTTTACTCTAGAATAAAAACCTCGCACTCCAAACAGAATAATTGTGTTAAAGGAGAGTCACTTTCCTTCCAGCCCGGTTTCAACCCAATGCTTGTGCTCCCACAGCCCAGCGAAACAGCTTCTCAAAGAGTGAAGCACATGGTGCTTCAGTTTTGGTGCCCCTCACTACAGAATTCAGTGTTCACAGAGACACTATTTGAAACACCCTGGAGAGTGACTGCCACAGCCCCTCAGCTGACACATCCACACAAGGCCCTTTCATTACAAGCCCATGCAAATGTATGCTTATTACTGTGCACTGACTTTTGAATCAGATTGCTTTACCATAGCACAAATTCTTTTCTCTTTTCTCCAATCAGAAATGACAACTAGGAAGCTATTCTCCTCTTCCCATCACTTCTCCCCTTGAAGAGTTAAATTGCCTTTTCCACACAAGAACAGAGGATTATTTTAGCAAGATCTCAATCTTGGAAGCATTATGCATCCTGACCCATAGGATGTGGGCACTGATGGGTGCCTGGGAAGGCTGTGTGCCGGGAGCATGCGCCTTGCCTCGGAGCGGGCGGCTGCTCCCTTTTCTGACAAACTGGAAGCAGAATCCAATGAAGCCCCCGCTCTTGGCAGGAGATTTTTAGCAATAAGTAGCAGCTTTATGAGGAATATCCTTTGCCAGGGGACCATCAGCCAGGGAGCAGTGGGATTCTTATTTTTTAATGGACTTTTAATAAGTAGGCCACAATGATAGTCTTGACACCAGAGTAGCTTTATTTCTATGTGTAATTATCTCCCCTTCTCTCTCAAGCTCCCTGCAGCCTCCAAGAGCAAATAAGACCACCAACCTCTCCGTGAGAAAAGGAGCAAAAAAACCAGCATAGGGCCACTTGAAATGCTCTTTGTATCAGATCTCATTCGCTCCTCTCATCTGATACAAAAGCCAACCTCTCCTCCCCTGCTCTAAATTAATTAAATCTCAGCTTTTGGCGTTTAAACTGCTTGAACCCTTACCAGCAGGGAAATCTGTGCTTGGAGCATGAGCAACACTGGGAACACCGTGCCATGCGTCCCAATCCTGCAGAAAGACTCTCTGCAGTCCTGTCCCTGCACATTGCCCATCCCTGTGCTGTCCCACCGTGTCTCCTTTTCTTCATCCCAACACCATTTCTAGTGGCTAAAACTGGGCAGGTAACAGCAGAGCTGTTGGTGCTGGGTCAGCCAATGCTGCTGCTCCTCAGTCACTGTCCCCACGCCTCACCAGGCCACATGGAAAACGGGATGAGGGACCTGCACAGGGTTATAAATAATCCAGGACCCCCTGGGAACAAGCAGGAGGATAGGCAGCCAAGATGCTGGCTGAGCCTCTGGGATGGTTTACTCCCAAGGGAGCAGAACTTCTGCAGCACAGACAGAATTTGAGCAGCCACCAAAGAGACTAACTAAGCAAAAATCCCACCAGAAGCATCCCTCTAATCCCAGTCCTTTGGGTTTGCCAGTATCTAACCTCTCCTGTGCTGGTCTGCACAGCTGCACACCAATCCAGCCTGGCCTGGGAAAACAGACCCCAAGGGCACCACACTCAGGGAAGATCATAAAGGGGTGCAAGGGAGATGCTTCCCTGCTCCCATCAGCTTCTGTCTGTATTTTTAACAACACATTCCTCCCTTCATTACCTTAAAATCTCACCACAGCACAGCTTCCCTCTGCAGCACAGCACCAGCCGTGCTGCCCTCCAGCCTCTGCCACCTCCCCTGTGTAGCAGTGTGCCCTTCCCAAGTCTGCACACAGGCTCTTCCAGCGCTCCCCTCGTGCAGGAAAGGGATGCAAATACTGGAGGTACCACAGCACAAAGTGTGCATCTCAAACCCCTCCAAGATCTCTGTGGGAGAGCTGCTCCAGGCTGGATTGAACACAGCAACTGCTGTTCCGCACCTCTCTCCTCCTGCGAATCATGCATCCAGCCCTTGGCTCTTAAAGCTTGTCTGAACATCCCACCTTCCACCTGAGCATCCAACAGCAACAGGAAATATGCACTGCTTCACTTCCCCCCCCCAGACTCAAGAATCTGACTCGTCTTTCAAAATCAATAATGTTCTGGCTGAGAGCTGCTCCAGTGGAGGTGCAATCGCTCCCTTCAGTGCCCAGCAGCCTCCCTCTTCATGATTTACAAATACTGCTGTCCCCTGCTTGCAAAAACACTCCTGCCTTTTCCTATGGTTGATGCAGCAAGTCTCTGCTTCCAAAGGCTGGCACTGAGCGAGGCTGCAAAGGGCAACACACATCTCCACTGCCCAGGCTGGATCATGCTCATAGGCGAGGGAAAGCGTCGTGGGAAATTCTGCAGCTAGCAATGCTGTGGATAATTTTAAACCCCAAAACACAACTAGTCCCTGCTGGGTGCAGGATGGGCAGGCCTGCGGCCGCAGGGGTAGGTAGGCAGATGCAGAGCAAAGCCTCTCACTCACTTGCTCAATTTAACATTGAAACCAGAATGAGCTGTGCTAAATGTCTCCACCACTAACAAGAAACAAATGTGGCCTCATGTTCTAGTTGCTGTGATCTAACAAAACAGACCATGGTAAACACTATAAAAATGTACTGGAGGGAACCACCCTGTGTTTGCTGGGAGAGGGACTGGATAATCTAATAGGACTTTATCCATCTCTAATGTCTCTGAAAAAAAGAAAGGAAAATTGGGCCCCATCCATGACATTCGTCATGTGCTAGCTATTCTGATGTCTTAATGCTGCAGAAATCAAATTGGAGTGAGGCTACCTATCTGCTTCCCAATCAGGATCTAGGCCCAAGTGCTGCTTTTTATGGCCATGCAGCGTGAGGAGCTGCTGATGTCAGTGGTAGCACAAGCCAGGCCAGTTTTTCCATCCCCATCCCCACATTATCTGGGGAGATAGTCCCTTTGTGGCCACCTCACTCTCCTCATGACGTGAATAATCACTCACTTCGTGGCCTGTGGATCCACCAGTGTGACTTGCCTCTGGCTGAAAGCATTCACAGGGATAGGAAACCTGCCCAGAAAGTTAGCTCTTATCTGATCACCTGGGTATCGCTGGTATCAGCAGCAACACTGCCATGGTCGTGTCTAGATTTGTATCTTGGCCATGATAACGGCAAGGACTGACTCAGCACCCACCCCTAGGCACCTCGTGGTGCCCTGGTATCTGCTCTGCCCTTAACCAAAGGGTTAAGGGTCTCCTCTAGCACCAAATCTGACGGCCTCATGGGGATCTCATACACCCTCCAGCACTTCAGATGGATTTATAAGCCTCTGCTTGAGTGTCACCAAAGTCACTCCCACCCAAGTCATTCTCCTCCCACACCTTTGCCTGTAGGAAGAGCCTTGGGCAGGCTCTGCAAGGCAGGAACACCCTTCTCACCCAGCTCCCAGGAGCCTTGTCCCTGTCATCATGCTGACTGCCCTTTCCAGAGGGAGGAGAGACACAGACCCTGCTCTATTGTTGCACAGAGCCCAGGCTGCACACAGCCAGGCTTTCCACATTCACTCCATCCACATTTTCAAGCACCTTGGGTTTGCTGTTTGCTTTTTTAAAGATACTATGACCTTGGCATGGGGACGCACAAACATCAACTGCCAGAAAATAGTATGTTCTGAAAGGCTACGCAGAGCACAACCACAGCCCCATCACAGCCTGCAAGCAAAGATCTCCATGTGGCGAGGGGGGAAAAGCAGCATTTGGGGAGCTCAGAGAAAACACTGCAGCTCCTTGCTCAGCCCAAGAGACGACGCCTCCACGCGCTCCTCCAGCTCTTACCTGGCCCTTCCCGCGCCGCCGGTAATTCCTTCTCACAAGGTTCTTGTAATTCTCATTCTTCTTGGTCAGGTAGTAGTAGAGGACGCAGTCAGCCACCGTCTGCAACGACACAGGCAAGTCAAGGAACAGAAGGTCCTGTCCCCGTGCTCTGCTGGGGCACAGACTTCCAGGAGCAGCATTCAGGCCCTGCCATCACCAGGTCTCCTGCTGCTCCTGAAGACCTGCAGCCCAACAGCTTCCCTTCACCTCCCTCCCAAAGGCCTCTGGAGCTGGAAGAGAGGGGCAATGCACAGTGTCCTAGTGAAATGGCTCAGCTCTTCCAAGGGGCAGAGCAGGGCAATCCCGCAGGCGTGCAGAGACAGAAATGGGGTGCTGAGCAGAGAGCACCCTGTGTTGCAAGCAGAGCAGGGGGAAGGGCTGACCCCAGATGACCGTGGCAACTCGAGGCAGAAGGAGCTGCCTGTCACCCTCTGTTGCAGTTACACGAGGCACAACCTGCCACACGACTGTCAGCTGCTGTTACTTCCAGCCAGTAAACTCACTGGCTCGAGCGCGCACAACTTTCTCGTGGACAGATTGAGATCTCAGCCCTCAGAGCTGCCACCCCAACTCCAACTCCAGGGGTCAGCTCTGCAAGCACCATCCCAAACTGAACACGCTGAGAAAACAACGAGCTGTGGGCAGGACATATGCTGCTCCTGAACAGCAGAGAGCATGCCACACTGGGAAAAGTCCTTTGCTGAACTGGGTGGGCACCTGAACACTGGTCTTGGGCTACACCTTTCCATACAGCATCCATGGCTGCACGAAGAAAAACAATCCCACAGACCCATCAGGCCACAGGAGCCAGGGGCAGCTGCGTGCGCCCGGGGGTGCCTGGGGGCTGTGCTTGCCCCATCCCTTTTGCAAGGAGTAGAACCATTTGCAAAAACAGATTGCAACTTTTAAAGTGTTAATTGGATCTCTTTCTAATCTAGCCCTGATTATACACACACACGCGAACACAAAAACTTACAGTCATCTGTTCCAAGGGCTAAGATCACTATTTTTTTATAATGCAATTTTAAAATCTATTAATTCATTACATTGAGCCATACTTTGCATCTCTCTCCAACAGGATAATGGATGTGTTCTGTATCATAATTACAGCCTGATTTACAAACGAGTACAAATAAAATTAGAAGACATTTTACAGCTTGGAACACAGACTGGATTGTGAGCATCATCCAAGTTCCACTGCTTTCGGTTTTAACAAGTGTGAAAGGCTGAAGAGCCTGAGATCTTACAGCAGCAGCAGCACGAGGTGGCTGCTGGCCTTTGCTTCCTTGCTGCTTTCAACAGGAAGGTCAAGGTCTTATGAACTGTTTCCCCAGCCTGAGTCATGCAGAATCAGAGAATAATTTAGGCTGGAAGGGACCTCTGCAGGCCACCTGCTAAGAGCAGAGGGATTCCCCTAGAGCGAGTGGACACTGTGTGGATAACACCCTGCATGAGATGAGCAGGGATGCAACAAACTACAAGGACAAGAGAAGCAGCAGCTCTCAAATGTTTCCTGCTCAGGAAAGCATCTGGGTGATGGACATTGCTGTCTTTCCAGGCTGGGTCTGGCCAGGACCTGCCAATACGGCCTGTACCACAGAAGGTACCTGGCTTTGCTCAGAACAGGACCAGCAACTTGCTTCTCCTTCAGATTTCCTTCTCAAACCTTCCTTCCCTCAGCCCAATTAACAGCAAAAAGGAAAAATCCAAGCAGCACAACACAGAGGCCTGGGAAAGGTCAGGCCCTCCAGTGAGCAAACTATTCCTAAACACCAAGGGGAGGTGTGTGTGCTTACACGACACCAACCCGAGCTGCTGGATGAAATGGGACTCAGCCTCCAGATCCTCTCCCTGAGCAAAGAGACCCCTTTGCTTTGTGCTGGGCAGCCGGACGCCCACCCCCTGCGTGACAGCCTGGCTGGTACAAAATGCCTCGGGAGATGCTGGAAAGCAGCTCCCCAGGCAGATCACGGGGTGGGCTGCGCCGCCCACGCGCCAGGCTGGCTGCGTTCACACTTCTCGAGGCTCCCAGCTCCCTGTCTCTCCGCAGCTGACTCAGTCCCTCATCCCTGCAGGGAGCCAGGAGGCGTCTGGACCATGCCCGGGGCTCGGAGCCACCGCCTCCGCTGGCACCTCCAGCACCAAGGGGAGCCGGGTGATGGAGGAGAGACAGCGTGATTCGGGTTAAAGCCAGGCAGGGAGGCTTACCTTCCTGTCCAGAAAGGATGCGATCAGGCCAAAGTTCTTCGGATGCTGCATGAACCTGCGGAGCGAGAGGGAGAGGGTTAGTATTGGTGCTGGCTCCAACCCCCTCACAGCTGGGCTGCTGTGCCCTGTGCCCCTGGAGCAGCGAGGCCAGATCCCTGAGGGACTGCAGGGTTTGAGAAAATATTTGTCTGCTGCTGTTCAGCTTCCCAGAAAGACAGGAACTTTAAATATAGCCCAGTGGAGCTGGGCTGGTTGGGAGCTTCGATGTGCAGATGTTCATCACAGGGTGGGAGAGGGCAGGGGGGTCCTGGCAATGCCTGTCATCTTGCTTGATCCCACAGCCCCCGAGCCCTTAGCAATGGCAGGATGGGCACAGAGGGCTGAGACCTCAGAATTTGGCAAGTAAAGGGTGAGGAATTGCCATCATACCCCACATCATGGCCATGGGTGGCCCCCACCGCTGAGCAGGACTCCAAGCCCTGCTGTGCTATTGGGAGCAGCTGCAAAGGACAGGAAGGGAAACCCAAAGCCCAGGAGGAAACAGAGCTGCCACGTTGCTGAATTGCTCAAGAGATCCCTGGTGGCACAGCAGCTCCGAGGAACGCCGCCTCGTGCCCAGCAAGCGGAGGAGCTGTCAGCAGGCTCATCCATGGCTCTGGCAGCCCGGGAGGGTACATCACCGGCTCAGGGGAAACTGTCTCCAGGCACAGAGATGCCTCCTCCAACAAATCCCTGTGCCTAGCTGGTGTGGAAACACTGAGGGCCAGTAGGCCCTTGGCATGAGGTGGTCCTGCTGGCAGCACAGTTAACTGGTGCATCACCGAAGCGCGGGGAGCCTGCTGAGTGGTGACACTGTGCCAGGGCTGGAGCACAGCACTGGCCCCAGAGGAGAGGCAGCACCAGCACGGGCTCTGCCCCAGGGAGCTGAGTGGTCAGGGCCAGCCACGTTCAGCACGTGCACCTCTCCCAGCTCCCAATTGCTGACAGCTCTGTGCCCTGGGGAAACAGATCGGAGGCAAAAGGTGGGGGAGCTGTGGTGTGGGTGTAACGTGGGCGGGATGTGGTGAGCAGCTTGGTGTCTCCAGCCCTGCCAGTGATTCCCCTGAGGCTGAGCTCCCTTCTCCTGCCTTTACTGCTCTGCCCCACTGCCAAACTCCAGAGCTCAGCGAGGGCCTGACTCACTCCAGCCATGAGCGTGGGATGTGGGTGCTGCCACCCACATGCCGATGCCTTTCTTGATGCAGGACCCTATTTGGATTGGGCGGTAGTGCAAGAACCCTGTCACCGTAACTAGTCACCAGAGCCAAAAAGAAACCAGAAATGCTAGAGGGAGGAAAAGAAAGGAAAAAAGCAAAGCAGCTGGGCTGCTCGAACAGCCTGGGATCAGAGCACGGAGCTGGAGCCAGCACCTCACACTGCACACAGCACAGATCAAGGGATGATCACGGGACAGGGTTTTCCAGGCTGTGGTATCAATCATGCTAACACACTGTCAGGGGCAATGAAGATGACAGTCCACTCTTTTTCACGGGCCAGGCCGTGTCCCTGTGACCAGAGGTGGATGCTGCATTCTTACAGTGCCCAGCACAACAGGACCTCGATGCCTGAGCACATCCTGCTCCTTCACCAGCAAACCACAGCTTCCCGGGGAGTAGGCCAGTGATGGGTTCTTGATAGAGACATGAAATCATGCCCAGAAGCAAATCAAATCAGACTCTTCCTCGTGGTTATGCTCTGTCTGTTAAAATAGTTCAGACCTGGAACCTGTTGGCCTTGCAGTGCCTGGTTGTTTACTCCAAGAGCCCCCGCCAACAGGGCTGAACAAAAGGTTGCACCAGGTTTTCCTGGTCTCAGGAGGAGGCCAGCTCTGGGTCACAGTCACAGATGACACAACTCCAGTTCACCTTAAAAACCCAGGCTAGAAGCTGCAGCACAGCAGGCAGCACAGCTACCTGCACACCAGGATGGGGGAGAGCTGGGGCAGGACTCCCTGCACCCTGCTCACAGCTCCTGAGTACCAATCTCTGAAAATGAGCTTTGTGAGAGCCCTGAAACCCTGCTGTATTTATGCCTCCAGCTCTGCATCACCCACGGTGATGACACAGAAACCACCGTGCACAGCAGGATGCACACACTGGGTGTGGATTCTTCCAGCCCCATTAGCCAGGCACGGCCCTGCCATTAAAGCCCAAGTAATTAGCCTTTGCGTCATTTGCGGCAAGCCTTGCTGTTTGGAGTGGCACATTTTAAGGGTAATTAGCAATGAGGATTCTCCTCTACCAAAGGCTTGGAGCTGGTTTGCTTGTTTTGTTCTTTTTGGGTCCATCTCGGCAATTAGTTATTTCAGCTGCAAACAGGAGTTGTGACAAGCAGGGATGGGAGGAGGGATCTGGGACACAGAGAGGCTTCCAGCATGGCAGGCCTGCTGGTAATCCACGGAGCCATCCCATCATTGTCCAGAGACCAGACTAAGGTGGTGCTGCTGCAAGGGACAAAGTAGCCCTGGCACACCCACATGCCTCTACCTCCCTCGTGTCCACAGGAGTAAGCCCCAGCAGGGCTCATCCTGCTGGAAGCTGAACTTCAGTTCTGTTTTTACAGACACACGTGGCACACTGGGGGCACCAAGGATGCTCCAGACTTCCATGCAAACACACCTGGGGCCCTGCTGGGCTATGGGATACCGGAGAGTCTGATGTGAGACTGAGCTGGGACCCACAGCTTGGCTGGCAGCATGGTGGTACCCAGGGAAGGGAACAGCAATCCCCCAAGTGAGCTCAGCTGATAGAGCAAAGCTGTTCTCGAGCACTGCTTGCAAACAGGAGAAAGCACCACAGCCAGAGTCTGCACGTGTCTGATGTGGGAATGCATCCATGGAAACAGCAGCCGGTGGCAAATCCTGCAGACAGCAGGATGGAGCGCTGAGGGACAGGCACCAGCTGGAAGCTGCAGCCTGGGGGGGTCTATGTAGAAGGGGGTTGGATGTTGACAGTCCTAAGAATTCCCCTGGACATGCAGTGCCCAAAGGACAGCACATAAATCCAGAAAGGTGATGTGTACAGAGCACTGGGTTTCACTGGTGTTATCCTTAAACTGGCTGATACAACAGGGAATGCAGAAGCAGAAAAACTTTCCGTTCTCACCCTGTCATGAACAACAGCTCCCCACAGCTCAGCACATGGGTACAAACACACCAACTACACAGCAAAGCCTCAGGTTTCTGTGCAGGTGCATCACCCTGTGCCCATGTCCAAGGCAACACAGTGACTGTGGCTGTGTCCCTGGTGGGCCAGACAAGCCCATGGGAAATTCATGTCTTAGTGTGCTGTGGCCCTGGTGGAAGCCCTGCATGGATCCTGCCCATAACCCCCCAAAGACCACACTGGGAGTGGTGTGTGGGCTGCACTCACTTTTCCCGGAAAGTCTCCTTCTCCTGTTCACTCCACATGTTCATCACCTGCCGGTCCTTGTAGACCTTCATGGGGTCATCCATGAGGCCGTTCATGTTGATGAATTTAATGCGCTGCTGGTCAGCATCGTAGAGCATGGGCGGGATGACAGCGAGCTGGCGCATCTGCTTCTCCAGGTTCTGTGGGGAAAGCAGAGAGAACAGTTGGTCAGCACCACGGGCCCGCGGGGACTGCAGGGGACAGATGTTCGAGAGGAAAAGGACAGGCGGAGGAACAGGAGAATTCAAAAGCAAGCACTAGACAGCTTTATTGCTAGAGTAATTGTAAATTAAACACTGAGAGAGGCTATCGCTGTCAGCCAGGAAACAATTAATCTTTTATTTTGGAATAAAAGGCTTCAAGATCCTGCGTGGAAATGTCTGACTTCAGCAAAACAGTTCCTGACCGCGACAAGAGACAAGTCAAACCAGCAGTGGAATTCCCACACAGGGAATGCAGACCCCTTCCCAGACATCAGACCCACGGCCACAGGGAGGTTCAGCCCCCACCTCAAATTGAAAGGGAAGTGGGTCAGGTCTGCAAAGCTCCTGAAAGGGTGGTCAGAGGGAGACACTGCGTTTCCCTTCCACAGGAAACTTATGTTGTTCCAAGAGGTTTCAAATGTCTCCATAATGGGGTTGTAATTTCTTTTTTCCCCCTCTTATTGCAACACCCTGGGACATAATCTGATGTCTTTACTCCATCCTATGGAGCACAAAGTTCATCCAGAGCCCCAGCTGCACATCAGGACAGGACAGACTGGGCACACTGGTTTCCTTAAATATTTGCAACAGGGAGGGCAATGTGATGTCTCATTTGTGCTGTCCTCTGCCCGAATGCCAGGACTGTCCCTTTGGCTGAACTGCTGGTGGTCCCCCAGCACAGGTCCATCCTGTGGGCATGAAGGGATGCTCTTGCCACCTTTTCATTAGCACCATCACTCTGTGTCCTCCCTGTCACCTGGGATGGCATTGCTCAGACAAACTCCAACCCTTGACCTGGGAAGGCCAGGTCTCAAGTGCTGTTGTTTTAATTTACAGCCAGATGCTAGTTCCTGGGACAAAACAGTAATGTCAGATCCTGCCAGCAAGCTGCTGATCCTGGCATGCACAGCACCACTCTGCTTCCCTGCTGCACCTGATCAGACCCAACCTCCTCCTAAAACACAGCTCTCTATGGAGACACAGACATTTCAACACATTTAATCACCTTCCTCATCCTCACTAGGACACCTCCCGTTTAGCAACTGGCTGCTCCACATGCCTGGGGGTGTCACCTCATGGTGGGAGGTCAGGGACAGCTCGCAGCCAGGGCATCGACCCAAACAACAGAAGCTGCCCCTGGCGACAGGAGAGGCTCCCACGCAGAGCAGAGAGGCAGCTGGTGGGAGCACTGCCTGCAGCTGAGGGCACAGGGCCTGTCCCCTCTCCTGGCAGGGTCTCGGGGTGACAAGCACTGCTGATACACTCCAGCAGCCAGACCTCTCTCCTCTCCAGCAATGTGCTGGCCCTGCTGCCAGGGATGCTCCCCAGCTCTCACCTCCCTGGCTCCTTCCAACTCTGTAGAAGAGCTGGAAGCTTTTAAGGTCTCCTCTGAGACATGCAAAGCAGTGATTTGGGGCTCAGCAGGCAGCTGTCGGGGTGGAGTTTAGCAGCACACTGTGCTGGAGGTTGGAGGCGATCAGCTAACGCTCCACTTGGCCACAACCTCTGCAGAGCTGTGAAATTTCCCTCTGCTTCCAAGATCTGCGTCCACCAGGTTGTCTCCTTAACTGGCTATGAGCAAACTGCCTGGGACCCTGGGCAGGGATCGAGTCACAGTGTGGAGGCAGCAAACATCCCAGCTATTGCTGGGCAATGGCTGCTCTCCCCTCCCAAACATGATCCATTCACTGCAGCTTGCCTCCGTGCCAAGAGAGTGGAACCCTTGTGAAACCAGATCCAAACGAAGCCGAGGTCACGGGGATGTTTCAAGATGAATGGAGCACTCCCAGAAGATGTGGGCCAACTGGCTCACGTACAAACCATTCATTCCATAGGATTCCCCTGTGTCAAGCCACACAGCCCATTCAAAACAAAACGAAACAGAAAAACCCCTCCATCCGGCAGCCAGGGCGCCAGCTCCCTTCCCTTCCCACCTCTGCTTCCAGTATAAACCACAGCCAGGAGGTGTTTGTGGGGTGCTACCCAGGGCAAGCAGCACACTGGGGTTTCAAGTTTGTAAGAGGCAGCCAAATGCTGATAAACACAACCCACTGGCCACCAGCTCCTGGGGCACTTTGCTCCATGCAGAACCTGCAGAACCAACACACAGCTCCATTACATCTCTCAGGTGACTGGAAAGATGCTGCTGGGTATTAAATGAACACCTAACTTTGGATCCTGTCCAGAAAGTCTGTCATCATCATGGCAACCTTCCCAACCTCAGCGTGGCCTAAAATAGGTAGGATTTAGCATAGGATTTCACCGTGTGACCTGGCAGTACCCTCTTGGCTTCCTCAGAGAAGACAGAGCGAAGGGTGAAGAGAAGGAGAAAGGATAACCTGGTCTTACCTCTTGTTCTGAGAGCCCCTCGATGATTTCTGACACCTCGTGCTCGCTGCGTGCGGCTGACATAGAGAGCCCACTGCTGCCCCTCTGTCCTACCCTGCTGGGAAAGGGCAGTGACATACTCAGGCACTCATGTTCCATTTCATAAGCAGCAAACCACATTCAAGACAACTATGACCTCCATAATAGCCATATCCCAACACCCCACCCAGGCAACCCCATCCTACGCTGCAGGAACAGCATCCGCGTTTAGGGCTCACAGGTCAAGAGCCTCAAACCACCTTCCTTACCTGTGTCAGCTTCCTGGATTGCTAGAACACAAAGACATTTCATACCCAGCCACACTCTCCCCCATATTTTCTCCTGTTGATTCCACCACAGCAGTGGCTCAAAGGTGTCAGCATTAGCACTGAGCCATTAGCACTGTGCCACCACATCTGGTTTGCAAATGCTGTGGGAAGTTTGAAGCCAAACCCATCCATTGACATCTTTTCCCCCAGTATCAATCCCCCAAGGTATCAGCCACACATCCCAAAGAATTACAGCTTTTCTTATTAAGCAGATAAAAAATGCAAACATTTCTCAGTACCGTTTCTCCCTTTCTCTTTAAGATAAAATAAAGCCATCAGTTGGACCCAATCCAGTTGTTAGTGGGGCACAGGGATGGGATGCTGGCAGACAGTTTGGATTCTGCACACATCTGGTATCCCCAGGCAAAATCCTGGGGCTGAAATGGGAAGGACAGGGAGTTTTCAGCAAAAAGGGTGGAGATCATGAAATCGTGTCTCCTCCTGGCAGGAAACAACATGACCTCAATTGCACTTCCAAAGAGGAGAAGAAAATGGACAAGGGATGGGAGAGACAGGGGACATCCCTCTCAGCAAGACATTTTGCTCCCTTCATATGGTTTGCAGTCATTCCAATAACCTCTGCAGATGTTTCTTCTCCCTGCCCATGCTCCCGTTAAAGCATGTGCATGTAATAAATCATCAACATGACCAAATGCATCTGCAAGTCTTGCACATCTTAATTTGGGCCCAGCAGTGAGGCAGGAATTAGTGCTGTCCTAGCCAGGTGGCCAACACAAGGGAGCTGCCCCTGGCTCCGACATGGCCAGCTGGGAGATCAGCAGCAGAGGTGAAACAGGCAGTCACATTCCAGACATTCTTCCTTCTCTCTTGGCTCCGTGCTAAGCCACCCTGGGGAAAAAGCAGCAATGCTGCTTGTCTGCTGGCTTCTGCCTTCGACTAGAGAGGGAGAAATGGGACTGAGAGCCATCCCAGCCCGCTCCTCCTGCAACACACCCCACACCCATCCCCAAAGAAAAAAGAAAGGCTGTCTGATACCAGCTCAGCCCCTTCCTACCGCTTCTCCTCTAACCTCTGCATGCGCTCTTGCAGTTCCCGCTGCTTCCGGATCTCCGGGAATTGCTTCTCATAGTATTCCCGCACTTTGCTCTCTTTGGCACGGCGCCGCGGGTTATTTTCGATGCGCTCCACTTTTTTTTCCCAGGCCTCCATCAGCTGGTCATAGCGCTGGCAAAACTTCTGTTCCTGAAAGGGCAGAGCGAGAGAGGGAGCTCAGAGACGTGCCTGGGAAGGGCAGCTCCTCCAGGCCTGGCCCTTGATGGTTGCTCAGCCTGAGCATGAGTCATGTTGCTTAAAGAAATGCAGTTTATTAGGACATGGACATGCTCCAGGGTCTGGGACCAACCCAAGGGTGAATTCTCTAAAGAGGCCATCAGATACCCTCAGGCTCTTCCCTTCCAGTCCCAACATCTCTGGTGGAACTAGGACTCTCGCCCAGTGTGGCTTTGCCCACCCCTACATCTTCTGCCTGAGCATCCTCTGGTGCCTTGGGTGCTTGATTCAGCAGAGGAGGGAGAGCCTGCTCCATTCACCAGGAGACAGCAAGGAGCCTGCCTGAGGCCACCAAGCGTGGAGGAACTGAAACATGGCCCTGGGAGGAGGCACAGGGGGCAGGAGAGCAGGTCCCCACCATGTGATCATGGTGTGCAGGGGTGCAATTTCGGAGCTGGCAGCTCTCTGTGCTGAGGAAGGGCTTGCCCAGAGCTGGGCACCCCTTCCCACCCACACACACCAGTTCTGGCATTCATGGCTCCGTGCTGGCAATGACAATGGGACTGGGGCCATGGAGCAGCTCCATGCATGGGCCTGGCTCCCCAAAATTAAGAGCCAGGCACCCAGCCCCTGTCCCTGTCCAAGGCCATATAGCACAGTATCCTGGCCACTGCGTGACGCCCACCAGCTCCTTCACCATCCTGGAAAGCAAAAGCATTTTTCCAGCTGCTGCCGCTGCTTTTTGGCCTAGGAGTGGGACAAGCACATTCCACTGACAGTGAACCCAGGATCTGCCAAAATGTGGCACCGCATAGCGTTTCCACACCACGTCCCCCTGGGTGACATCCTCATGGCACACGCACCCAGCCAGTCCAGCACTGCACTTCTGCCTGGTATTTATAGGACCAGCCTGGTAACATTAAAATATGACTTGCAGCACAAATGAGCCTTCTCCCACTACCCTCCAAATCTCTCCTCCTTCCTCCAGCCATGCTCATCCTGGAGGGTAACACCTACAGACAGGTGAGGTCCAAGGTGGGAAGATGCCTGTCCAGTCCCCAACAGCAGTGGCAGCAGTGATGGTGCACAGCCTCACGTGAGAACAGCTGGGTGACCAGAGGGGTTTTAAGGTTTCATTTTGAGTCAGAAAAATGTCTTCCAAGCCCCAAATCAGGAAGCAAAAGCAGATGTTACTCTGCAAAATAATCAACAGCAAACCACAGGTTGCTCCTGCCTCCGAGACCACTTTCCAGAACGGACAGCTTGGTACTGGCACACTCAGCACCACACTGGCATGGTGGCACCATTTCACATGGTAAATCTGGATTTCAAAGAAATAAGCTCTTCCCTTGCCACTGCTGCCCCATGACCAGAAGGAAGTTTGGGGCTGCAGGATTTCCCAGATGCACTCTGCTCTCATCCTGCTTGCTCTTGGTCACCAAAAAAATGGAGAGAGGTAAAACACCCTCCAAACTGATGGGAGCACCTGATTCCAGGTCAGGAGGTAGCTGGGCTACCCCCAGGCTGGGTCACTTGTGCTGTGGACTCTGAACACCAGCAGTTCCATGGCCCATCACTGATTCCAGGCACCTGCAGCAACCTGCAGTCAACATCATGCCAATCCTGGCACAGGGGCTTGGTCCAGCCACCTGGCAATAATCCAAGCACAGCAACATGCCTTTGATCTCTGTGGCCTTTTGAAGGCACCTCAACAATAATGTGAGGCAGACAAAGCACCTCAAGACCCAGAGCTGAGCCAAACTAACACCTTCCCCTGCAAATAAATCAATTCCTATTAGCATGCCTGGAGCCAGAGACTGTCTTGTCCTGCACAGATGCACAGGAGGTGCCTGGGTTTTGGCAGGAACTAAAGGAAACAGCCACAAGATGAAAGTGAGGAAAAAATTAAAACGCCCTAAAAGCCAACATGAGGAATCTCGTGCTGCAGGCGAGGAGCTACAGGTAACACCAACAGCCCGCGGCGGCGCGGAGAAATCACAGCTGCTGCGTTTTCACCCCTCCCAAAGCAATGCCATCAGCCCCCTGAAAATGAGAGCTCCCACCCTGCCAGCAAATCTGCTACATCCTCCTGCTTTCAGAGCATCACATTTGGGAGGAGGCTAAAAATACCCTGCAAAGTTTATGAAGCCTCAGCACCAGGAGGCAGCCAGTGCCCGGTGCTGCTGCCAGACTGCGGCACGGCCAGGGAAGAGCCCAGCACGAGGGCTTGGTCTGGTGAGAAGCCTGGAGGCTTTGAAAGGTTTGTCATTCCCTGTGGGAATGAGCCAGTGCTGGGTCCCACATTGCCACCGCCCCAGCAGAGCCACCTGGCACAGCCCTGGCTGCTTCACAGCCTGCAGGGTGGCTCTTCTTCCTCCTTTTCCTCCACTCCTTGGAACAACTCGACCTAAGCTGTATCCAGAATTCCTCTTTTAAGGAACTGGCATTTGCAGATGGAAAAAGGAACATCAACGTCACACTGCTGACTCCCCAGCAGGTCACACCCTGGCAGCAGGGTGACAGTACCAAAGCTCTCCCCTCACACAGCTCAGCCCTCCAGAGCACAGCTTCGTTAGGGATGAGCTGAGCACTTCCACAATATCCTTTCCCACCGCGGAGCAGAGAGATCCTTCTGGCCACACAAGCTTCAAACCCCACTGCAGCAGGGCTGGGCTGCAGCACCCCCATCCTGCGCTTTTTCCTCCAGCTGGGACACACACTGCCTGCAATCTCTTGCCATCCTTCAAAAGCAAAGATTACAGGCACCTTACAGCACCGTGAACTCCCCAGATCTTCACAGTTCCATCACCAGGAGAAGCTCTGGGTCAGGCACTTCAGGAACAGAAGCGTCTATTCCTTCTCCAAGCATCCTCTGAGCAGCCCTAAGCAAGTGTGTCCATTCCTGAGCAACCATCTGTGCTGGCTCTTAGCATCGGTGCTTCCTCTGCTCCCCTTGCTGGCTGGGCTCACCAGCCCATCAGCCTCTCAATCACACCATAAGTGATAGCAAGCCAAATCGGACCTGACATGCGTAGCTAAAAATGGATGAATAGTAACGCCGCCGTAGCAGCTGAAGGCAGTTTGGAGGCTGTGCCAAGCCCGAGCCCTCCTGCAGCCCACGCTCTCGCAGCTCCAGGGAACAGAGCAGCTCTTTGGAGGGGAGGGGAAGAGCGAAGGTGACAGGAGGAACCAGCCCAATGCCTATGAAAGCCCCACGGTTTTCTTTCCCTTGGCTGACAGAGATAAACCTCTCACACCCAGAACAGCTCCCTTCACCGTTCCCTCTCTGCAGCATCACCCCGACGGCAAATTAAATGTCTTCTGCTGTGTTGACCTCAGCGTTGGCAGGAGGAAGCCCTGCAGATCCTCTGGGATGGGGCTCTCGGGGTGGGACCCTGTGGGGACCAAGCTCTGACCCTGCTCCAGCCAGCCCTGGGCAGTGACAATACCCCAGAAAGTAAAAGAGCCGGAGCGAAACGCTGGCACGTAGATGGGCTTTGCTAAAAATAGGGTCTGCTACAAAATAGGCAGAAAAATAGCTAAGCGTACCCATTTTGCAAACAGAATCAGCAAATGTATTCACTTTGCAAATTCAGCAACCGTATGTTGCCTATTTTGTAGAATAGGCAAAATGCTTCCCTAAACTGAAAAATCCCCTTTCAAGGACACTGAATAAACCGGCTGGCAGAAATTCACCTATTTTGCATGACAGGCGACTTTACTGCAAGTCGTATTTTAGGAACTCTGCTCTTGCTGCCTAATTAAACCTTTTCCCCCAGCTCCTTGATATTCACACAGAGAGGCTCACTCTAGGTTTAGCACAGTAACTGGCCATTTTCACCAGAAAGCAGCTCCCGGGCACTTCCCTCCCGATTCCAATAAAACCACACGATGCTTTACTATCCCTGTTTTGAGCAAGGGAATATTAATCCACTTCCCACCATGCAGAAGTCCTCAGGTGAGGTGCCCTGAGCAGCACCTGACTGCCACAACACATCCTGCTG
>NW_008675335.1:19588-22043 GCF_000695815.1 Acanthisitta chloris
TTGCTGGAGACTTGGAAGAAGTTTTACCATGGAAAAGACTAAATGAACATGTGTTTGGACACAAATGGGAAACACATCAATCCCCATGGAGTGCAAGATCTGTGGCTTTTGGAAGACTGCTACAAAATAGGGGGAAAAAGCAAAGCCTGGGAAAGAAAAGGAACATGCCTTTATTCACCATAAATAAGAAAACAATTGCTGGCTCAGAAATGTCTGTATCAGAAGCTGCTTTTAAAGGCAGAGCCTTTAAAGCACTTCCCAGCCTTGTTATTTTTGAATTTTTCCAACAGTTCCTCTCAGTTGGAGCACTTATGTCCAAAACCAGCACCAAATATGCTGATAAAACCTGCACTATTGGCAATGCAAGATGCTAACACTGGCACCTGAACCTGTCCCAGAACAGAGACACTGAGCCAAGAGATGATATTTACATCTTCCACGTGAAATGTGAAGCTCTGTGTCATGAGCTGAATGACTTGTCACCGAGAGACATCCCAAAATCCACCCTCCTGGTGGGGGGCATGGGCTGTTCTGGCATTCCCCCTTCTATCCTGGTTCTGCCTCCCAGCTCCTGCCAGCAATGACTGCAACCATCAGCACTGAAAGCATATAAATTCTGTGAATACCACTTGAACTTTCTCCTCTGTTTATTGGGGCCTCGCAACAAATGCCTTTGAAGCCTCATCATCAACCCCATCCTGCCCCTTACCTAACCAAGACCCATCTCCTTAAAGGACACTCAAACTCTCTCACAGGCAAAGCTGCCTAGACACAAACTGGTGCAGAGCTTGAATTTTGTTTTAAACCACAAATTCCTAGAACATTGCTCTGTGGTCAGCTGGAAGGAGTCAGAGCAGCCTCCAGACCATTTATCGAAAGCAGAGTCAGCTTGTTTCACACCTCTCTTAGGGTTCAATTACTCACAAAATAGACATTTATGCTGTGAATAGGCTTTCTGAGATCAATGATGGGCTCTGCTGTGATGAAGCCAACCCCACGTGTTAGCTCTGCAGGAGGCACTTGCAGAAGGAGGTGCTGCCTGCAGCAGGATCAGGCACCTCTCCTTCATATCCAACAGAAGAGCTGCCACAGCCATGCAACAGGCAAAGTACCAAGCACCAGCACCTCTCTGCTGGAAATCACCCTTTTCTTTATCACATAATAAATTACGCTGCTTTATACGTATAAAATGAGGTCGAAGGGAATCACTTACCCACTGTTTGCGCGCATGATTTCTCCTCTTAAAGTACAAAATTAACTTTTTCCGCATTGCCTGGTTTCTGTAAAGAAAGAAAGAAAAAAGATGAG
This sequence comes from Acanthisitta chloris, assembly GCF_000695815.1. NCBI lineage: Eukaryota > Metazoa > Chordata > Aves > Passeriformes > Acanthisittidae > Acanthisitta > Acanthisitta chloris. The sequence goes on from NW_008675335.1 coordinate 20,897, forward strand.
ATCCGATTAATGAGGCAGCTAAAATACACAGCTTGGCTTTCCCTGCTCCCAAGGGAGTTTGCAGAGCAGTTCCCACCTTGGAATTGCATCAACTTCAGAGCAGCAAATGCTGTTATCTGGGACCTCAAACGGGCTTAGAGAAAGATCAACAAACACACTGACACTTCAGCCACACCTGTTGCTCAAACCAGGACTAAGGATGAGAACTAAATTCATACACACTCAGTTCTGCAAACCTTCCCTGTGTGCTCAGCACCACACACAGGCAGGTGCTCACTGCTGCATCTACCAATGGGTCAGGCTGTCTCTTGACTACTTTTTACATGTAAACCCCAGTGGGTCCCCAAGAGCTGGGGGGCTCAGGCCAAGCTCTGCACAGCAGGAGGTGGCACCCCCCAAGCTGAGGCCACTCTGAGCACCCTGGTGCCCAGGGCCAACAGCGATGAGGCTGTTGGTGCACACACAGTCCCAAGAGGTTGTTCACCCCCAGGCTTCGAGGTGCTGATAAGGAGGCAGGATCACAGCAGGGTTTGCAGCACTTATTTCCTGACCTCTTGCTTCCTTGGAGCTGTGCCCAACAAAGCTGCAAACAGCCAGGAGAGTTCAGCCACTTGCAGAATAAGGACCTCAAGGGAGAAACTGGTCACCGCAACCTCAACTACCCCTGTCTGCCCAGACAACCCCTGTTTTCTTCTTCTTTCTACTTTCTAAAGGCAGCATGAAATAACTGCTCAAAGAGAAGCAGCACCAGAGCAGAACAGAGCTGGAAAGGCTGCAGGAGTTCCCAGAGCCTGCATGAGCTCCTGCGGTTGTTCCTGTTACTAATATTCACAGCAATAAAATCTCTAGGTAAAAGGTAGAGACCAGGGGCAAAGGAGTTTCCTTAAGTCTTTTATCCCGATTAAAGGCAGAGCTGCAGTGTGTAATTACTGATCTGGAGCTTAGCAGTCTCATGCAGGCATGTTCTGTGGGATTTAGCCAAATGAAGAGACACCCTTACTGCTTCCTCATTTCCCTCCTCCCTGGCTAGTGGGAAGAGAAATACCACTCTCCTACTCTTGGAAATCCCTCAGCCTAATAGCAGTGAACGGGACTTTTTGGGAAGGGGCAGAGAGTCCAGCTCACTTAGAGAGAGGACTGGGGGCAT
>NW_008675335.1:22057-36189 GCF_000695815.1 Acanthisitta chloris
ATAGCAGAAAACATCAACATTTTTCCCTTTTTAAACTCTCTTCTGGCTACACGACTGAACCATGGCACACATAGGGAATGACAGGGATTCTGCAACAAGCACTACCCTGAGAACCCCAGACCCCTCCAGCACACTGCTGAGGCTGAAATTCCATGCTGGCAGTGTGCTGGGGCATCCCAGCCCACCTGCATGTGGAGACCGGGAGCAGGGCCTGGGGCACTGCCATAATCCTGGCTCTCAGGAATGAGCAGGTTTATTCAGGGTGGCAATTCCTTGGGTACTTGCTCAAAGAATAATCTGCTAGAGCAAAGGCAGCAGGATTTGGGACAGGGTGATTCCTTCTCCAGCACAGCACAGCACTGCTCAGCTTTGTGGCCTCTTTTTAGTTTACCAAGGAAGAAAGATATCAGGGTTGATTCTTGATCCTCATAGTACCATTTGTATTTCATAACTTCTGTTTTCCCCTCTGCATCAGTTACCAGAGGCAGAGGATGCACGTGGAGTTCTGACCATTGCCTGAGCTGCACCACACCTTCATCCCCTTTGACTTTGCCTTGAACCCTTTGGGACAAAACCAGATGGTGCAAACAGCATTCACCTCCTTTAAAAGCTAGAGAAACTGAGGCACGGAACTGCAGTAACATCTGGCCACCTGTGCAGGGAGGGAGCCAAAATGCTTCACAGCATCCATCTCCCAACACACAGGTGAGTCAGTCCAGCAGCATCCAGCACCCATTTACCACCCCCATCTCCTCACGTGCTCCTGCATCCCTTCTCAGCAGCCCCAGCACAGCAGGCAGCAAACCCTCCTGCAGAGACCCCGTCTGACAGATTTCCTTCCACATCTTCAGCTCTGTGTGAACAAGCTCTGACGGGGTCACCATGCCCAACAGACACATTCCTGTTGTTTGTTTGTTTATTCCAATTCTAGTGGAAGCTCTAACACAGGGAAACCGCTGGGGTGATGCTAATGATGATCACGTGTGGGAAGGCCCCAGCAAGGGGTCATGGATTGTCCCTTGGGACCAGCCCAGCTAAATCAACCCCTGCCCTCCCCACGCCAGCCTGGGTGACATCCAGGAGCTTTGACACGCCGCTGCCGGATCTGCTGCACGAGTTCTGGGAAAACAGCAGAGTAAATGAAGGAAATTAGCAGCTTTTACGCAGCTGATGGGTTGCCTTGAGTTGTGCATCATGGCTGACCTTGAAAGTGTGAATACAGGCAAAGGCTTAATGGCTCTGCAGCTGCAAAAATCAGGAGTGCCTTGAAAGCCGGTACATGTTTACCACCACCAAGGCTGAAGTAATCAAAGAGTGAAATGATTAAAAACAACAACAAACCCCCTCATGCCCTGAATGTTTTTGCCACTTTATCTTTTTCTTTTTGTTTTGTTTTTGCATAAGGTCAACCTTTCAAAGGTTAATACAATCTTGGTAAATATAAATAGGCTTCACAGTTTATCTTGGTACATGTACTGCTGTTACTTAGAAACCGTTTGCAGAGAGGTTAATTCGGGCCACATGTCTCCAAAGCACACGCTGTGCTCCCTGGGCAAATCAACGAGCTGAGCACAACCGCAGGCAGGGAAGGTGAGGGCTGTGTGCTGGGAGCTGGGCATGGAAATAACCACTGGGGAGAGGCACATGGGAAAGGTTGTTCGTGCAAGGTGCCAACCCTCCTCCACCCTCCTTCTCCCCAGCCTGGGTCCTGGGGTTTGCTGAGGCACAAGAAAAATGTCACGGATGGAGACCTGAACCACACAGGGGTGAAGAAATCAGGCAGAGCTCCCAAGGCAGGAGGAATGGAGGCTCCTTAGATAAAGCAACAGTGACTCTTGTGGGCAGTTTCAAGTATTGCTGGGCTGGCACGTCACACCACTCCTGGTGGGGAGGATGTACAAGCTCCCTGTCCTGTCCTTGGCAGTGTCCCTAAGGAAGGGCAGGCTGGGACAGACCCAGAAAGACACAGAGCCTGCCCAGCTTCTGGTGTTTGGGGGCTGCCAGATGGCACATCCCCATCCTTGTGGTCAACGAATCATCTAATCACTGCTGGGGCCCATCCACATTGCTGCCCTCCCTGTGGCTGTGGGCTCCACAGCTCTCTGTGTATCCATGGGGAAGGACCTTTATTCTGGTGGACCCTCAGCATCACACAGTGTCCCCCAGTGCCAGCTGTCATTTCCCACCTGCCTGCTTCAAAGCAGCCCCAGTCTGATGCTTCCCTGTGAAGGCAGCTCTTCTCCAGGGTAAGGACACCACATCCAGTTGCTTTCTCTGTGCCAAAAGCTATTCCAGCCCTCTGGGTCATCGCAGGAGCATTTTCTGCACCTTCTCTACTCCTCTGCAGGGAGTGGGTAGACAAACCAGTGTGGGTCCTGCACCACAAACTTCTCCAGAGAGACACTGACTGTGAGAGGCATGGAGGTGCCTCCAGACAGCCCAGGAAGCAGGATTCAAATGACTGGTGAGCCCCACACCAGAGCACTGTTCTTGGAGCCAGAACTGCTGAGTGAAACCCATCTCCCATCCCAAGCAAAGCCCTGTGGGAGCAGCTGCTTCCACCTTCACTGGCTTGGCCCAAGGTTGTTTTTGTTTTATGGCTTTCACAATGGAGCCAGTCAAGGAGAGAACCTGTAACTCTTGACTTCTGAGTTACTTGGCTCATATCCACATGAATGCCTTGGCTACAATCCTTCCGGAGGCTGCGATATGAAAAGGATGTGCATGCACACATGCGTGTCAGTGCTGGTGTGTTCCCACGTGTGGCCACTGCCAAAACCCTGGGATAAGGCTCCAGAGGATACAAAGAGCCGATGCACTGCGGCACACCTGGCCCAGCCTGTGGAGACCTTCAGTCGGTGCAAGACGAGATGAAAGGAAGTTTGTTATTTAAGCAAAACTAATCAGGGGTATTTAATTACACAGGAACGTCTTTCATCAAACAGCCAGAGCAAACAAAGTAGGGACCAAGCTGCAAAGAGCCATGGGAAGGAGGCAGCAAGCAGCTGGCAAAGCCATTGTCCAGCCAGATGGATCATGCAGGCAAGGGTAGGAAACGGTCGAGGCTCCTGGCAACGCCAGCCAAACAACACACAGGGAGATAGCAGATCTGCAAACCAGGAGACCTGAGCAGCACAGCAAGAATGCTGAGGTGAAACCATCCAAGAGGCAATGGAGAGCATTCCAAAAGGGTTCTGTCCTCCCCCCTGGTGCCTCCGCTCCTGCGCATCGCTGGCGCCAGGATCCCAAGCTGCAGCTCAGGGCAGCCACTGACTCCCTCCAGCTGCAGGACGCCCTGCAGCGAGGGCAGGGAGCAGGTCACCCTGTTCACGGGTCACTGCTCTCATTCCCTTGCCCGATCCGAAATGGCTGGAGCACACAGCTCCAGCTGGTAACACACTGTAACCCACTAACCCCAAGGCAGGGCACGCTCCTGGAAAAACAGCTGTTTGGAGCAGGTCCTTGCAATATTCAGCAATGCTTTCTGGGAAAGAAAAGCTAAGCAGATCTTTAGTTCATTTACCCTAGAGTCCTTGAGCAGTGGGACGGACTAAAGCCCCTGCACTGTTAGTGGCTCTGAGAGCAGAGTGGCAGAGGTTCATAACTCTGGGCTGTTTGTGCCCAGAGACAATGCTCAGTGCAGCTATCCCGGGGTGTTCCAACCTCTCAAATCACATCCTCTGCAGCTCCAAACTGCACTCAGTGTTGGAGCTGCAAACTCATCACTATAATTCATGAAACAGTTTGCACCATTAATTCACCTGGAGGTTCACACACTGAGGCCAGTGAGATGCCCCAAGGAGGAGATACCTTGGCAAACACAGGTTATCAGAGCCTTCCCCAGCCAGAGATCCCCAGCACAGCCTGCCCTGTCCCCACGGTGCCATCTCCTTGCGAAGATGCCCCCACTGAGATGATCAAGTGACCTCTTGGGCAGCAGCTATGTCCACAACCACAGTTCCTAACACCAGATGGGAAATTCCTGCCTATCCCCTTTAGCACCTACAAGCTCAGGACCAAAAATAAGACAAATACAAGTACAGAAGCACTTCTGGCTATTGGTCAGGCACTTGTCCTACATCACTGCCTTCCCCTGAAGCCCAAGCTGACATTGCAAGCCCAAGTGTTGTAAGATAGTCCCCCCCAACCAGTACTGGCTTTTCACTGGCAAAAGTTGCAGTGTGTGTCTCCATCATTTAGTAATTCATCACCAGGTAATGCTGCTGCCCTGGTGCATGCCAATAAAGAATAAAAGAGATGAGAAACCTTGAATGGGATGAGCAGGGAGCTGCTAGGTGAATTTCTAATGAGGAAAATGTCTACAAGCACTAATAAAAAGACCTGAAAGAGAATGCATTAGTAATGACAGGGTTTGAAAGAACATTTGTGTTACATGTCAGGCTTTGACTATGAATTTAGAGGCAATCCATTGCTACTAAATCCCCTAAACAGCAAGTAATGAAAAGATGACTTAAATTTCCCAACGTGACAAGTGATTTGGAAAGCTGCAGTTGTGAGATTTTCGGAAGAAAGCTGTTCTGCTATTTTGCAGGGGCATTTTGAAAACAAAGAGATATTCAGAAGCCCCCAAACCTCTCTGAAAATCCTGACTTCAGATTTTGATTCTGCAGAAGCAAAGCTCCCCCCCTCCCCAAGAAGCTCTCAGCTGCAGACAGCAACCCAGATGTGCAAATATTAACAGTGCACACAGCTCTGCTGCTGCTGGATCTGGACACGTGAGAATACCAGAATCACACCAAGCTCTCAATCTGTTTTAACTGTACACTCAGACCCTGGTTCTCCAAGACCTCTCCAAGCATCTCAAGGGGATGCAGCCTGGTTTCACCCTGACATTCCTGAATTTCAGTGTAACAGCAATGAGAAGCTCTCGAGGGGAAAGTTTAAAGCAAACCCTGTCAATAGCACCTTGCATCCACTTACCCTGGGCTCTTCACTTCTCCTTTTGTGTGCTTTTACAAGGCTCAGAGAAGCTCACATTTTGCTTTCAAATACAAATCCCACAGAATATGATTGCAAGACGACTGCTTCGGGAAAGAGGGGAGGGGAGGAGAGTCCTACCAGGCTGTTTTTCATGGCTGACCGAGCAGGAATCTCCCGCCGCAGAGACGAAGGCCCCCTTGGAGAATCTCTCTCCAGACAGACAGCAGGTAATTGATCCTGCTCATGTGAACAACATCTTGTCATTTTTCAAACACTCGGAGGAAAGGAGGTTAATATCTTTGGAGCCAGGAGCCTGGGGAATACGCAAAGTCACTAGCGTGGCGGGGTGGGAAGGGCAGCTCTCATCCTTGTACATCCAGCTGGCAAAGCACTGAAATAAGAGACCTCGACCAGATGCACTGGTGCTTCACTGGTGCATCAGTGTCTTCTGCATTTGTTGTATTTCATCAAAACATAAAGAAAGGGTCTTTGTAACCTCCTCAGCTGACGCAGAATCACTCAAGTGGTCTCCAGTTGTGTTCAGGGCTGTGATCCATCTTGAAGGAACTTGTCAGTCTGTTGCAAAGCCAAAAAACTGTCCCCTTGAAAACCAGCAAGGCCCAAACCAGCTGTAGGGACAAAGCTCACCCCATCCCTATGAAACGAGGGCACTAAATGCTGTCTTGCTCTCTTCTTTCCTTGATGAGAGAGTGGCAGAGCCCTTCCCTCCAACCAAGCAGGTGTTTCAAACAGAAAGGACACAGTCCCATCAAAGGTAGGTCAAGTCTTTGGAACAAACCACTCAAGGGTGCCCTGGATCTCACAGCAGATGTAGCATACAAAATTAACCATGTTTGCTCGAAGCCTGCACTCACAGGTGAACCGAAGGGACCGCGCAGACGGGTAACAGAGCACAGCCAGGCAGCTAAATAGGACTTAAAAGCTTTTGAAGCTGCAAACACTGGAATGAACTGGGGCATGAAATTAATTTTAACTGTACTGAATAGGAGACAGGCCATAAAACTCCCTGAAAATAAGAGACCGGTAACATTTTAGTAAGAGTAGAAATTCTCCCAATAACTCCCCAGTCAGCTCTATTAGCATATGTGACTCATCCCAACTGAAAAGCAAAGCAAACAAGAAGGGAGAATTAAACAAGTGTCGCAAGGCAGAGAGTATGGCTGTGGAGAAATCGAGGAATCCTGGCTTTGTGATATTCAAATGCCTTCCCACTGACTATTGCAAACATTCAGCTGAGAAAAAAAAATCCACACTAGGAAACATTTAAAAAAAAAAAAAAAAAAAGCAGCAGCTATGAAAGGCATTTGTGATAGTAACAGCCTGGCCATCTTGTGCCCAGGTATGAGGCTCCAAACCAGCTTCATGTGGGAGCAGATCCCATTTGGCACAACACAGCCAGTATGCAACAAGGGTTTGTGGACAGAATCACAACCCAGATGATTCTCCAGCAACCTGCCAAAAGGTTTTTTCATCATGACTAAATCTGCATAGGGTGAAGCTGTTCAGAAGAATCTGCATCCAATTACACCTTGGCAAAACATAACCTGTGGTGTCCTGGCAGCTGTCCTGGTGCTCTAATGCATCTGGCCGTGTCTCCCAGCACCCTGAGGATTTACTCCACCTCCTATGGAAACAACCACCTCTAGGCTATGGAGCACAAGCTGCTCTTCTGGAGCAGAAAGGCATAAACATATTAAGAACAAAGAAAAAAGAAAAAGTATTTTCAAATGCAGCCCATGAAGAAGTTGTAGATAGGATGTGAACATCCAAGCATGACTTGGTCAAAACAGAGAAGTTTAGAATCTTTTCCCCTTAGTCAAAGGACTCTGAATCATTTGCTTGGAAGAATCATTGAAATCTTCATTTCCTATCTGCCTTTTACGCATCCAAATGTCCTTTAACATGCAGCAGGGACACAGAGATGGGAGAAAGGATGTACCAATTTCTCTGCACATCTATCAACAAGTGGCAAAGTGCAGACCAGACTCAGGACCTCCAAGACAGACCCATAGCCACAAGCAGCCAACATCTGGAGCCCAGATTGCTCAGGGGCCTTTTCACTGACCTAGATCCGTAACTGCGCTCGGCTGGCATCAATAACCAGCTGAAAGCAGCTAATTGCCAGGTTTCTGGAAGGAGGCGACGGAGGCTTTTCATTAGAACGTGTGGTTTCCTTCCCGTATTTTTGCAGCATTAATCACAGAGAACATTAACCCCAAGCCTGCCTGCTCCAACCTCTCCTTGGTCTGCCACCACCACTACAGCCGCACGGGGACTGCCACTGCCTGGAGTGGGGAGAACCCCACAGATGCCTAGAGAGGCAGGGAGGGGTGCAGTGCCTGCTCTGATGGCACGGGAAGCTGGTTTGATGGGGTTTCATATCTCACCATGGTTTCACTCCTGACCTGCGCAGTCAGGTCCCTCTTGTTTGCGCCCGTCTTTCAGGCAGCAACCTTGGACAGGAAATCATTTAAATCACAGGAAAATGTGATCACAAACCCACAGATATTGGCAGGGGAATGGAAAGAGGGTGAGGTATCTGGAGCTACTTTTAACTCGTTCTTTCAAGGACAAAACTAGCCATGAGATTGAAATTACCACCTTCAGTGCCTGGATTGGGATGGTCTTCCAAGACAAGAGAGGGTCCCCAAGAACTCCTGATTTCCACACACCATCAGTGCCTGGGGTGAGTTGCAACCAGAAGCACAGAGAGCACGTCCTTGGGCCAGCACCTGATACCACACGAAGTGGTTTATCAGCTGCCAGTGCCCTGAACTGGCAGGGCACCCCTGAGCCCTGTGGCACTGAGGGGCTGGGGGTGACACTGGGTTTGAATTTTACAGCGAGTGCATTGCTGGGATGACACAGGAAGCCTTGGGTGGAGCAGGAACCGAGTGGGGATGGGCAGCAAGCAACAGGCTCACGTCACCAAACCCTCCTCCCCACAGCCCATGGGGACAGAGAGCCCCTAAATGCCACCAGCTCCTACCACACTCCCCTAGAGCAGAGTCACAGGAACTCTTCCCCTATAATCCCCCAGGATCAATTAACATACCGCTGAAAAGCAAGCGATTATTAACTTTTGTTAATAGATTATTAAAGATGATTATCACCAGCTGACCGAGCCCGTACCAAAATAGACACGCTGCAGGCAGCTCGGAGCAATCATCAGTTCATTCAAGGCAGATAAAAAGTTTCAGATCTGGTTTGACTATTTGAATTTCCAACAATAATCACAATTATCGCTATTCTCATTATCTGTTATATTTCTTCTATGTTCAGGAAGTCACTGTGGTTATTAAATGCACGCTGATGATTAAATCTTGTATTGAGGTGATAAGTCAAATTAGATGATTGCTAAGTCTCAGTAAGTATCTTTGAAATAACCAGTTGTTATTAGACATTCAAGAGGTTCTTCATGAAAATCTAATTGTAATTGCAACTTTTCATTTTACCTCATCTTTCTTGCATGCAAACACACACACACACGCTGGCAGCTCATTTCATACTTCAGTAGGAGTGAAACATAGAAGAAAGCACTCAAGGTGAGTGTTCTCTGGGAAAACATCAAGGGACAAGCCGAGACCTGCATCCATCCCCCCCCAACCCTGAGAAAAATCAAACAGCACCTTCAGCATCTGCCTGAAGCTACAGCTCCTGACTGCTGAGCTCCTGGAGCTGGTCTGTGCTCCAGGCACCTGGAGCAGCTCTAATAGGATGCTCACAATTCCTCAGCAGCTTCCATCATGGTCTGGGAACGAGCTGGCATCCCTCCCCGCTCCAGCCTAATGCCCAAGCTGACATTTAAAATAGCTTTATTGCCACATACTTACATTTTAATGTTTTCATGGTACTGCCTGGTGTCTGAAGGCTGGTTGTATAATGGCTGAAATAAATAAGAAAAATGAAGGCATAAATGGTACGCTCTGACATTTAGAAACTTCAAACCCATCCCAAGTGCTGCTGCCTGGACGCAGGTTCCCAGCCCCAGTCCCCAGCCATACTGGAGGGTGCTGGTTGCTGCCTGAGTCCTGGTGCATCCCAGCTCAGCCCGTGGGAGGGCAGGCAGAGCTCGAGCGATTTGCGACGCCGTCCAGATAAACACGGCGAGGACGTGGCTGTTATTCAGCACCGACTGAAAAACGCAGTGCGCCGTGGAACATATGACACGGGGGAGGCGAGGGGAAAGGGGGGCTTGGGGAGAGGGAAGAGACAGTCTGTGTGCTGCAAGTTGTTATGTCTACACGGCAAAAGCCTTGCCTGAGCCCTCCCAGGGAGCCAAGCACAGGCGACTGCAGGCAGGACAAGTGTTTGTCCCTGGGGTTTCCAGCAGTGCTGGGGTGGGCTGGCCCCCCAGGCATGTCACCACAGTCCCCCAGCACCTGTGAGTAGAGTGATGCTCATCTGTCCCTCAGGAGGGGCAACTGGGCTCCAGCAGGTAAGTGTTTTCCCCAGGGTTGCCCTCTGGAGAGCACAGTGACCATAGCTGTCTCCAACAGCAGATGTGAGCACCCATCATGGGGCTGCTCTGTCCCCCTGCAACCTCAGCAGGGACATGCTGGGGATCCCCATGGGGAGTCAGGAGAGCTGGATCCATCCCTGGTAACCTTCAGCTGGCCACTGTCCCTCTACCTCTCCCTTCACACCCCCAGGGTGATGTACCTTGGGAACCTGCCACATACAGGGTCCCACCTCTGGAAGGGAGAGATGCCACAGAGACCATGCACAGTCCCACTTGAGATGAGGTTCAGGCTGTGCTCCAGGAGCTGCCACGAGTTGTGTTGACATCAGCAGGCTGACAGGGTGCTCAGGATTAAGCCCTTCAAGACATCTAAGCCGGTGTGAACATGTCCAGCACTGGGCTAACCAAAAGCTTGTCATGGTCCAACACCGACCAACAAGTGGGCACCTAACGAGCATAACTGAGGTCTGACCACAGAAACATAGCCTAAGTATTCAAACACTTCATGCACAAACCTTTCCCAAACCAGCTGTGACCATCTAACATCTGTGGCCAAACACAGGTATATGGACCTGTGGCATCCACATCCTGGTTGAAGGCAGCATCCCAACCATGGATATAGACACACTAGCTCACCCTCCTACTGTGCTCATAGGGCTGAGGCTACACTCTGGGTCTACTCGATTTCATCTCAAATTAAACACAAGAAAAAAGCAAAACATCTGCTGAACATTTGCTCAACCAAGTGAGCAGCACTGGAGGGGACAGGACCTGCCAACACAGGTGGGTTCCTTCCTCCTCCAGTTTGAAGATGGTGTTACTTTAACCTCCTCCGTGGTATCTCCCCATCACCATCACAGGTATTTGGCACAGCAGCTTGTTTTCCACACAGCCAGCCTGTCTCTGCTGCTCTGTGAAACACACACACTGCCTCCCCTCTCCCCTGCCACACACCACGACAGCCAGATCGATCCGCACAGAACGGAGAGTCGGTGCAGGTCTCCCTGCTCTCTGCAGCCCATCACTGCTGCCTCTTGGTACCAGCAAGCCATCAGCTTCTTTTCTGGCTGCCCTTGGACGTGTCCCTCCTCACTGTGAGAGAACACGTAATCCCCAGGCGGAAGGGGCGCGGGGAGGCACGTAATCCCCGGCAGACAGACACGGTGAGGTGAACCACCGCGTTCCAGGTGGGATGCAGGTCCGGCCTCTGTCACCTGGTGAGGGGATGACATGCTGCAAGTCTGCCAGGAGACACCTGGCCACCCCGTGCTGGGTGTGTCTGCCAGGGCAAGTGAGAGGGACAAGCAGGTGCCCCAGCAGGAGACACGTTCTCAGTGGTGCCCCTTCCCCAAGGGTGTTTCTATCATGAATCCTCTCGATCTGCTGGTCCGACTCCAGGCTCAGAGCTGGCTGTGCACTTCACGCTTGGAAAGCTCAGAGGAACACAGACATCCGTCTCATCACGTAGCTCCAGAGAAGCAGGTCTGCACCACAGAGAGGAGAAGTCGATCCACAGCTCCAGAGTATCACGTCCACAGTCACCCTGGAAAGGCTCAACGGGAGGAACTGTTGGGTGGCCTTGATTGACTCTTGAAAAAGGACTGCAGGAACTGGAAATACTGATAAATAAAAGTGTCTTTCTCTTCTCTCTTTGCAAAGGGGAAATCAAAGCAAAGAAGCTGGCATGTGGTGGGTCACAGACACCTCCCTCCTGGGAGAAGCAGTGGAGTTAACATTTTGGTTTGGACCTGGGTTAGAAGATGCTCATATGCATGTGGACATCATGGATGTCCTGACGCCACCCAGCTCACCAAAAGCTTATGATTCTTTTCCACTACAACCTATCTATGATATAAACAGCCACTTAAAATTCTTAGTTAGCAAAACTAAGTGTTAGCAGACAAGCAGTGGAACACATCACTTTAAAAGAAATGCTCAAACACTCAGAAATAAACTCTGGGACCCAAAACCAAGATCCACATGACACCAGCATCTCAAAGAGACTTCTGTCTGCACAACAGTCTCAGCACTGTAACTCAGTCCATGTGGTGGAGGAAGCTCAGGAGACAAGTTCTACCTACCCACAGAGAACTCACAGACTAAACAGTTAAAGAAACTTTATTCTCAACAGAGCAGGGACTGAGAAACAGCATCTTTCCTCAGAGCCATCAGTAACCTGCACAGAATTCCACCTTTCTCAGTGAGCAAGCAGAAGTAAAGCTGGCAGGTCAGATGGGTAAGGTGACATGTTCAAAACATCCAGAGCGTTTCTCCAGGGTAAGGCACATGCAATGCATTTCTCTGGGGGATGACATTTAAGATAAACATAATTGCAATACAAAGCTGTTACTGGAAAAGCCCTGGATTTACTGAAACCTCTTTAGAAATAAACCAGAATGAAAGGTCTCAATTGCTTTCTGGCCATTGCAGGGTTCAGACTACACATCTCAAAGATATTTCTTCCTGGGGAAAACATGGGGTCATTTATAAAATGCCATCACTATGCGACCATATCGCTACATGGTATGAAATGATTAGAGTCCTGGTTTACTGACTCACCACCTCCTCCTGACCCAGAGGGCAGCACCAGCCTCCCAGAACCCTAACTGGATCTCTGCTTCACAGGAATCCCTGGGCCTCTAGCTCCATCCTGCCAGCGACCTGGTACCCTCCAGCCTCTCTCTGCCATGGCTGACTGATTTCCACCGAGACCTCTCACCTCACCCCACCAGTCCCAGCACACTGACCACTACCAAGCTGATGTTCATCTGGCACCATCACTGCTGCAAATGCACTAATCAGAGCTCTCTGAACAACCAGAGGGAGACAGCCAAGCAGAGCTGACAGCAACGCATGACCCTGCATTTCACACCTCTCTTTGCAGAGACTGGATTGGCACCAGGATGCTCAATCTCCCTGCAGGAGACTCCCAGGTCCTGGCTGGTGCACGCGGTGTGTGACACGGCGTGGAGCAGGCAGGCACATCGGGCAGAGCTGCTTTCCTTCCTCGAGCTGCTTCCTTTCTAACTCAGAAGAAGATCAGATTATTCATCCTGTCCCATGTGGGCTGTTGGCAGGTCCTGGGCACTGCTGTGCCCAACATGGCATGGGGGCTGGGCAGTGTCTCTCTCTGGGCAGACAGATGAGACAGTCTGCAGGATGCATGCAGAGCCCAGCTGGGGTTTTGCAGGGTTTTCTCAGAGAGGTTTCCCCTTTTCCCCTGCTCTTTGATGAGTAAGGCAGGGACACAGTGCTAAGGTTTGCATTGCCACAACTCCCTTGTGCAGTGCCAGCACCCAGGGAAAAAGTGATAACAAACTGAAAAAAGGAAAAAAAGGAGGAAAGAAAACAGAGAGGAGGAAGGAAAGGAAATGCAACATCTTATGAATGAGGAAGCACCAACCCCAGGCACTGCCAATCTTCAGAGCAGAAAGAGCAATGGGTTTGACCCTGGTGACTCAGAGGAAAAATAATGATTGTTACCTCCCCAACAAGGAAGTGGGCTTCAACATGTACAGCGAGCACTAATTCCCCTGTGACCTTACACACCAGGGAAGACAGTGATTAGCACCACCTCCACAAGTCCAAATGACAGCTCTCAAGGCCTGTAAGCTGCCTGCTCCCACCTCACATGGACAGTTCCCTTCACTGCACCCCACAGCTGGTGCAGATCAGGAGATGCTCTGTCAGACTGGGTCTGTCCCTCTCCAATCCTTCCAGCAGCATTGCTGCCAACACAACTTTTCCAGGCACCCTTCTCCAGGACTCAGCCCCTTGGGGGCTGCTTCCAGTGCCCCTCCAGCAATCAGTCCCTTGACTTCCAGCTGGACTTTGCTGGATGAGGGGGCAGCCCAAAACTGACAACTTATTCTAAGCTGTTTTCTCAGCTTGTCTGTGATTGAGGGAGACCAAAATAGGAAGTGTGTACGTCCTGATACCTGCAGGTTATTGCAGCTGCACTCACACAACACCCTCCAGCACCCTCCTCTGTTTGCAGCAGGTGGGCCAGAGGAGTCCCAGCACCCATCCCTCCACACAGCACCCCAAGGCTGGCTGCCCAGGCAGCCCCAGTGCTGTGGCTGCCCTCAGCAAACCCATATCCCGAGGGGCAGCAGACTGTCCCGGAGCCCCTTCCACACTCCAGCTGCACTGCTGTGCATGAGGAAGGAGCCAAAGGGTTAAGGCACTCTGAAGAGGGCTCTCTGTGTGTGTCTGCCTGTGTTTCAGTACTCATCTCAGTCACTTTGCTTCCTGCCTTGGTGCTGTGCCAGCGAGAGGACCAGGCCAGCAGCACACTTCCTTCTGACAGACAGACACACGCACAGGGCACCAGGGACCTCTCCAACCCCCCTGACTCCCGCCCCGCACAGCCAGAGGGAACACTCACCAGCTCCACCTGGGGACCCAGTCCTTCCAGGATCCGGTGGGCAGCCTCCGCCTTCTTCTGCAGGGAGCAAAAGGGAGAGGGAGAAGAAAAGTTATTTGTGCCATCGGGTGCAAGGCTCAGCCCTCTGCTGCAGCTCTCCCGTCCGCTGCGACCACTTCCCAAACCTCCACGGAGTCACCACAAATCCCATCCTTGACTGAAAGTGGGTGGAAAGGTTTAGCTCAGTCTCTGGACCTGCAGGAAAACCCAGCAGGCAAAGGGCTCCGACACTGGAGTTATCATGACTTTAATGCATCCCGTTGGGTGCCAGTCGGGATATCG
>NW_008675335.1:36241-62210 GCF_000695815.1 Acanthisitta chloris
CGCAGAGATGTCTAGGATTCATCTCTTCACGAGCATGTGATCGTTAGATTTGTGCTGCCCTTGGCTCCTCATCGTGCTCTCGCTTCCCTCCCCTCCCCACCGCAGAGGAGCCCTTCTCTGCCCCCTCCCGCCCCCGGCCAAGCTACCTAGTGCTTATTAAAGGCAAAAAACCCATCCAGGAACACGTGTCAGGGGCTGTGCAGTGGTTACTAATTAAACAGGCATGGAAAAAAAAAAGACATTGGGGTTGGCTGCAGAAGGAGTCTAAATAAAAGATGACATTTTCAGTAAACAGCACTTCCTCGCTAAGCCAGGCTGTTCACGGGGGGTTACTGACAGTCTGATAAATCCAGATCGCTGCACGCTGCCACGGGCTCAGCTGATAGAGCCACGTACCTGACAGCGAGGGGGGGCAAGGAGATGGGTTTTCAGAGGCTCAAATAAAATAGTTTTGGCAATTTTAGGAGAGAAAATCCACTGCTGCCTAAAAGAGGGAGCTAGGGAGGAGGGCTGGGCTGCTGGCAGAGCCACTGGGGCTTGGCAAACCCTGGTGAAGTCCCCATAGGGCAGAGAAGGGATTTCAGCTCCAGGCACCTCTCACCTTCAGGCCAGCTCAAGGCAGAATGAGTTTCCCATGGCCTCAGTTGCAGGGATGTCTCGCCAAAGGCTGACTCATCGCTCTGCCGCTTGCCTCTACATCCACCCTCTCATCAGGTTCCCAAAAGTTTCACCTACCCCTGCTGCCAGCTAGTCCTCAGAAGCACTGATGCTGCTGTAGGTGTGCAAGCTCCTCGCTGGGGCTTTGCACACCCACACACAGTCTGATCCACCCGTGTGCACTTCAGCATTGTCTGTCCCAAGCAGCTGTGTGAGTCACTGCCTGTGGTCAGGCTTGGGGCACAGCAAACAGCCCCAGCCCAGCTGCAAAGCCCACACCAGGTGCCTCACCACAGCAAGGCAACCAGGAGATGTTTCCAGTTCCTCTATTTATTATACACTCAGGAGGACACAGAGCTTCTTTGAGATCTAAAAGCGACTTCAAGGATGCTTGGAGAGACATAACCACGCAACAAGCCCACGCTGGCACCATCCCCACACATATGCCTGTTAACAACAGCTGCCCTGCCTGGTTATCTGCAGTGCTCCCCACAGCAGACCTTGGGGTCCACAGGTGTCATGATCACTGCATGAAATTTCCCCCACTGCCCCCTGACTCCATTAATGGGAACGAGCCAGGTCTGGCCACAGACCTACCCCTTGGAAAAATTCAACACAGAACTGAGGGCTCTGAGCCAGAACTCAATATTTTGGTCTCCACAAGCTATAAAATCTGCTGACCTTAGAGAACATCAGCACTGTGGCATTCAGAAATCTTACAGAATTAAAACCAGGGGTAAGATTTTCAGGGAGGTCATTAAAACTGCTAAAAACACTCTGCATCTGCAGCCACGAGGGTGATTTGGCCAACCACCTTCCTGCCCACCACTGGTTGCTGGTGAGCAGGATGCATCCCAATTTTTTTTTGATGCATACCCACCACCTTCCTGCCGACCACTGGTTGCTGGTGAGCAGGACGCATCCCAATTTTTTTTTGATGCATACCTGGGACAAAAAGCAGCAAACCAATTAAAAGCAGTGTAACTGTGGTAGGAGCTTGCAGCCCCACTTAAGGCAGCTGGTCCAACCAGCCTGTTCTCCTGGGCATCAGCACTGGTGGAAGATGCCCTGGCAGCAGTGGATGGCACAGCAAGGGACTGATGCTGCTGCAGGCCCATGTGTACAATGTGATTAACTTTGAGAAAAAGCTGAGTATGTTCAGCTGCTGCATTTGCCATGTTTAGACAACTTAATGAGACAAGCCAGAGGCAAATCACCATAGGCAGAACATGTGGCGAATCAAGAAGAATGACATAATTTGTCTTGCATTAACCAACTGCAATATACACATCTCCAGAACGAAGGATCAGGAAGGGAAGCTATTCCGAGCACGTCATATCTTTGTACGTACACAAAGAAATGCCTCTATCTTGAAAGCTGCCCAATTAACACTTGACACCCACTGTAATTGCTGATGCTCCTTGCTGCATTTATCAGATCATAGCACAACTGTAACGAGCTGCCTGAAAGGCCTGGCACATTGAGGTGAGAGCTGGTGGCAGAATTGGGAAGGACATAAAACACCCAGAAGGTTCCCACCACACTGGGGCTCATCCAGAAGGACAGACAGACACATGGAGATGTGCTCCCACTTAGGCAAACCCCAAAGCATTCAGGTGCAGAGGCAGCCTACAGATCCCCCCACACCAGCAGGACCTTTGCTGAAGACCACTGACAGCCCTGGTAAATCCTTTCATTTCCAAAGGCACAGCCACCTAGGACTTGGTTCCAATACTGATATCATTAGGAGTATGTTCCTTCCCGCAGAAGGAAACCAAAGGGTTCATCCTACATCTGCTGACCCCACCCATGCCTGCATTCCAATAAACAAAGAAACTCATTGGGAAGCAAACCCGAGCCATTACCTCTGGTGAGATCCTCACCAGTTGCACAGTCCCTCTGCAGCTCCACAGCAGGCAGCCCCTTTACATCACAGCCACTTTGCTCCGGAACAGCAGCTCTGGGTATGGCATGGGCAGACCATGGGTGAGGGGAGTGGCCTGGCTGCTTTCAGCAAGGCTCCAGCATGTCTAGGCTAGTCAGGGGGTGTGTTAGGACTTGTTGCCCAAAGGCCTTGGGAGGAGCAGGTGTGGAGATGGGACCCTTGAACAGAAAGCGCTGCGTGAGTTGGGATGTTGCTGGGACGTTGCTGGGACGTTGCTGGGGTAAAACAAGTTGTGCCTTAGGTTGACCAATTGGTACACACCTAATGTTTAGAATAAGCCAATCAGCAGGGAATATGCTAAGCAAAGGGACTAGAAGGATTTGTGAAAAACAACAAGAAATGGACATGTTACTTGCATCAAGTTGCGTCCAGTCCCTCCATCGCGGCACATGGGCACATCCCAGGGCAGAGGCACCTCCTCTGGAGTATCATGGCACATGGGCACTTCCCAGGGCAGAGGCACCTCCTCTGGAGCATATTTCAGCATGACTCAGTTGAAGAGGTGAAGCCCATCCCATACTAGTCCTCCAAGTGCATTTTTGGAGGGATCAAGCTGCCTTAACAAGCAAATGTGAACCACAAATGCTGTCACTGCAGGGCACATGGATTCAGAAGGAGAGCCATGGATGTGGCAGGCAGCAGCATTTGCCCCTACAGAACCTCCCTCCCCCCAGGCAGGGACACAGGCAGGCAGACCACGCTCTTACCCTGGCTTATGTTCCTCCAACAGGCCTGGAGCTAAAGAAATCTTCTCCACCAACAAAACCCTCCCTGCAGACTATGAAAATCTCCATTCTCACCTAGAAAGCATTTGGCTTCCAAAGCAAACTCCAGCCCCTTGTTTTTCCTTTGAAGAAACTTAAAATAGGCTTGGGAGGGGAAAGCAGGCAGGAGAGCAACTTCCCGGCCATGTGAGCTCCCGTGGGGATGACGAGCCGACCCCACGAGGCAGCCAAGCATCCAAAACCAGAGGAGGGAGAGTCTGGGATTTTGCGTGGGCTCTTCTTAAAGCGAAGTTTAAAAATGGAAGAGAAGGAAACACAAGAGTTATTTTGAGAAAGCAGATCTGAAATTAGGAGGCGGCACTTTCTTGGACCGACTCCAGCCACGGCTCCATGCAGCACAAAGCTGCTGCAACTGAACCGTGCTCCCGGGGTTATTTATAGCAGCCCGTAGGCAGCAGTGCTGGGGAATGGAAGGGTTTCTATTTGGGACCAGGCATGTCCCACATGGAGGCATGCAAAGCTCTTCCAGAGGCAGGAGACTGCGCACAAGAAGGCACTGGGAGAAGTTCCTGTCCTGGCAGCATGATGTCCCGGGGACAGGCAGAGCTGTGGGAGCAGCATGGCAAAGAGGCAGGAGTGGATGGAGTGGGATTTTGTTGAAATCAAAGTTCTGGGAAAGTGTGGCTGAAGTCAGCAGAGATCATGGAAACCCTCAGGCAAGACATGTCTCTACATGGAGCAGAAAGCAAACAGGCTCTGGGGGGATTACAGGCTCTGCCTCTGTCAAGATCTGTTGGGACCAAACCATGACCTGGCTGTACCCATTCCCTGGGGAAAGTTTTTGCTCCTATGACCACAGGTAGTAATTTTTTTCCCCTTTAAACCTCAGCATCCTCTCTCCAAGAGCCAAACAACCCCAGCAATTTCCTGCCCTCCCTGCAAAGCAGGTGGGATGAGCCCTGGTGCTGTGCAAGTGAAAGCAATTCTTCCCTCTCCAGCTCCTGCAGCCAGCAGGGATGGCCACCACAGTGCTCCCAACTCAACCATGGGAGCCCAAGGATGAGTGTCCTCCCTGGGCTTTCCTTGAACCTTAATGTTCCCAGAGCATAAGGGGACGTTTGTCAGCCTCACTGGTATGTGCCTGGCCCCTTACACCTGGCCCAGGGGCTGATGCTCTCCAGGGGTGCCCATGGGATGCAGATGTTCTCCACGCTCTCCTACCTCCCTGTGCCTAGCTAGAGCCATCTCCCCAGCACACCAGTGGTGACAGTGCCCTGTCCCCGAGGCTGGGGACAGCAGATGATGCAGTGGGGGTTACAAATGACTCATCACAACTAGTAAGAAAACAGCAGAAACGGGTGACGTTGCAGCCATGTGCTCACACCAGTCCCCACCTACCCTGCACAGAGCGTGGCAAGCCAACTCGTTTCGGTTACTTGCTGGTCTCCAGCTTTGGCTAGTCACTGCCAGACAGTTTCAGTTCTCAGCTCACTCATACCCCATCCATGGCCAAGGGGGAACTCCCTGCCATGGCTGGGTTTCCACAGCCCTTGCATCCCGCTCAGCTGTCTGTGGGGTTACAGTGCCATTCAAAGGCACATTTAGGTTAAAGCAAGGTGCCAACAAGGCTTTGCCATTGTAAATTGTGAACATTTCACCATTGAAAAACTGCTGGAAGCACTGGTACTGCACAAAAAACTTTCAGAAATCCAAGTCGTGGCATTGCAGCAGTTAAGGAAAAGCTCCAATCCAAGGAGCCAGAGCTGTGCTCCAGGGTCTGCTTTCCTCTCTCCTGAGAGATTTGGGTTCTCTGAAATTCTCATCTTTACTTCCAGGACCTGAAAATACAGGACACAGCCTTATCCGGTCTGGGTTAGTTATGAACAAAGCTTCCAAGTCAATGCACCTACTGGGAACCCTGGATCCTGAAGAAGACATCCAAAATAGACATCAGGCCAGTTAAGAGACCAAACCAAAATTTCCTTAAAATCCCATAAAAATGATTCTCAGTGACTCCAGGCTAATGGCTTAAATTTTATCTTTCTGAAAATCCTGCTATCATGCAAAAGCATCAACACCATCTGAATTCTGACCTTTCCAAATTCCCTTTGGACTATCTGAGAGCCTATTTGGCATCACCAAACCCAGAGGAGGCAGAATAAAAGCTATCAGAAACAAAAGCAAAATGAACAAGGTCCTTTCCAAATATGAAATGTCCCTGTCCCAGCCACCACATAAACTATAATTTGAAAAAAACACCCTGCAGAGTTAATGCTCAAAAGCACTTTCACTGATAAGGTTTTATTTACTGCACCAGCTCCATGCTGACTAGGCAGGCCTGATTCTTCCCTTTCTCATGTAAATCAGGAGTTCATAGAAAATCAGAGTCCTACAGACAGAAAATCCCGGTAGGATCTGAGTCACACTCAGTGTCTGTGAGTAGTTAATACTTTGCAAAGCTAAAAGCCTTCATTTATTTATTCTCTTATTTATGGCTAGAGTATTAATGCTTTATGAAGGTATTTGAGGAGGGTAAACGGATAGCAGGGAACACACTCTGCACAGACACAACAGCAGCAGGGGGTGGAAAAAGTTCCAAACAGTCCTTTGAATTCCGATTTTACAGCATAACGCTGAAGTTACAGATAGATAGCTGTGCCCTTTGGAAGGAACAAGCATCGAGACAGAAAAGGAATTAAAATTTAATCTTATTGATTTCCACCAGCTCAATCTCAAGAGCAAGACAGGCACTGCTGCTGCTTCCATTGCATCAAACCCAGTTTTTCGGAGGGCTGACAGCAGAGCAGGGATGGGTTGGTGTGCCACAAGGTGCTGGCACCCACAGGGGTGACACGGGGGGACCCAGTCCAGCCCTCTCCACACCGTGGTGGGTCACAGCACGTGGTGTCCCCTCTCTGGCACAGTGTTGGAGGGCGAAGTCACGCCACGTCCTGACGTGACCTCTCCCTCTCCGATAAATGAGCGCAATGTTTTAGAGGAAAGCTGACGTGAGCTTGTTTGCAGGGACAGGCCTGACACAGCACGGGGCTGGCTTTGTATCTGCTGGTGTCTGAGCAGGAGTCCTGCTGGCTCTGATGTACGGCAGGTCTGCAGGGAGACTCCAACCACCTGTATCTGTCCCACAAAGAACTGGAGATGGGCACCTGTGGGCTCCTCCTCGCCCAGAGAGATGGCATGGGAACCTCTGCATGGTATCTGATGGGACTTTGGGCACCCAGGTGACTTGGAGAAGAATTCACCCAGGCAAGCCATGGTGGGCTGCTGGGAAGCGATTTCCTTCAGGACACGCTGCCAAGGAGAGCTCAGCCAGCTCTGCATCCCAGGAAAGGCATAGAGAGCAATTTGGAGCAACAGCAACTGCTCTCCCTGCCTGTGCTTAGCAAGAGACCTGGAAATTTCCACTTAAAGTACAAAAACATCTTCAGGCCCAGGTATGCTCAATCGATTTCAAGGGAATGCAGATGCAAAGGAATCCCGTGAAGAGCCCAGTGGAATAAAGCTACAGCTAAAAATACACACAGATGAGCTGCCCTGGTTATGGGGATTTGAGGTGGAAGAAAGCTAAATTCTGTCAATATGATAACACATCCCAGAGGTGCAAATTAAAGCCCACAAGGAGCCTGTGCCATACAGCTACCACCTCTGAGGTGCCAGACCCGACAGGGATCACCTTCCCCTTGTAGGGCAGATACCGAGGCTGGACACAGGGTTTAATTTAGGAGATTGCCAATGCAACAGTCTCCTGAGCTCCCCACAGCACTCTCCAAATGCTCTCAGTGATTTTAGCCCCATCACTGTTTCTGAACATCACTCTTTCTCTTCAAGGACTAAATACACTTTTGAAAATAGGACTCAAATGCTTCTGACAATGCTGCCCACTGTTTGTTCTCAATTTAGCCTATGGACAGTACCAAAATATTAACTCCCATTCTCATACATGCTTTCAGAAATGGCACAGTATGCACTCACAGTTGAAATTTTGGCTTGGGTGTGTGTGCATTTTTCTGTGTTATACTGCAAAGATTTCCCAGAAGGTATTTTCTCAGGTGCAATTTCACAGCTCAACTCTGGAGACAAGAAAAAGTGGCTCCAGTCAGCACACACCCAGGGCAGGAGGCACCTGGACCTTGAATATCAACTGTCTTCTAGAATCCAAGTCCCCTAAATCCAAGTCCCAAATGCAACCACAGCCTCACAGTCCAGGATTTGACTGCAGTCAAGAGCAGCTTCTCTCCACTCTTCCCCAGCACCTTTTTTCTCTGGAAATCAATTACTTGTCCAGCAGAGTGTGGCAAGAGGGGATTACAGGTCATGTTTTCCATAATTATCCTCTCTGACACCGAGGAACTTTTCAAATCATACACGTTAAGTAGGTCACAAGAGGGAACAGCAGCGTGATGGGCATTTAGCATCAGTGAACCTGAATTTTGAGAGAATCGGCCACAGTCCAGTGCCAACCTGCATCCCAAGCCCTCATCCACACACAGCGCAGTGGTGAGAAAAATATATAGACTTCCCTGATGAACCATACGCTAAAATTAGAAACCATTCACGCCTGCAAAGCCACAGCTATCGCCAAAAGGAAAGTAGGTCACAGAATGGTTGGCTAACTTGATTTTCCGGCGTTTCTAGCTGCTCTGTCCTCGTGTAACCTCTCCTCTCCCATGGACCGTTTTGGGTCTCTCCTTTGTTCGGGGTATAACTGCGCAGTGTGCGACTCCGGCCCAGCCTGGCAGGCGCGGTGGGAACGGGCACGGCAGCGCACAGACCCGTGGTTCAGGGAAGACTCAGCCAGAGCCAGGCAGAAGCCCCTCCACGAAGCCGCCGCCTCCCACCTGCTCCGGGATCGGCACAAGGCCTGGCTTTCTGCCCCTTGCACAGCGCTGCTTTTAAAGATCATTTCAGGCTTTGCCAGCTCTTCTGGGGCGCTTTCCTCCCTCGCCTCCTCATGAGGCCTGAATATCCTCTTTTTATTTGCATTTCTTACCGGGCGCTGCCTCCCTCGAGCAAGCCACAAGCCGAGCGATGCGAGTAAATCCGGCTTTCCTTCCCTTTGTGCATGGGCTTGAGCTCCGGCTCAGCCGTTACCGCTGCTTTTCCTGCAAGCAGACCTCGAGGCATCAACTTCACTGCTTTTTCACAGCACACAAGAGCTGGAAAGGCTTAAAATTTGGCTCGGTGACCTTCCTCACTCTGGATCAATACATCTGTCTCTGGCTTGCGGTCTTTGCTCCTACCAACTCAACTTGCAATTAAGTGTTAGCTGCAGCAAAGCCGCAGGTCAGCACAAATGTGCCTGAGGCTCTCCCATGCCCAACAGAGGGATGGGTATACCTGGAGGCTCTGCTGCCATCAAACCCACCCAGAGCAACCTGACATCCAAGTAACAGCCACGCTTTTCCACCCACGATCTCAACTGATGCTGCTCCTATATCCTTTCCACTTCCAGCTTTCCTCCTCCTGGTCCCAAGGGAAGAGCAGTCACCACCAAACTGCATCCAAAACATGCCCAATATGTGAGAGGCTGAAGGTTGAGTCCAGGGATGTTTTTTAGAAGGACAATTGCATCCTGTATCCCATAATTGTTACTGGAGCCACAACAAAGGCAATGCTGAGTACACTCTTGCCCTTGGAGCCCACAGCTCAGCATCTCCCTGCTATGGGACTTGAAAGGGTCCTTCCATCACTTAGCCTCAGCCGCCACAATCAGCCAGCAAGGGTCTGTCAACTCTCCGTTGCCCGTGGATAGATCCTGTCTTCTCCAAAGGAGGAACCTCCCTGCAGCCTGCTATGGTTTCTATCAGCCAAAAGGGAAGGTTGGCTGGTTTGAGTCTCCTACCCACAGACAGGCTCACTCACACGCTACGTACAAGGGGGCTTTACAAGAACAGGGAAGAATCATCATTCACCCATCCCCAGGATCACAAGATACGAACACGGAGCCAGATCTGAGATTATGCAGACATTTGGTGTCCAACGTGACTTTTGCTTGCTGAGCACCCACCTGGAATGAGTGCACCTATCCCAAAGGTTAACAGGAAACACTCCTGGTACCAGGCTGGCCCTGAGGCCCAGCTAAACATGACTTTTCTCTCCTGCCTCAGCACCATCACCTATTTCTTCCCCTTGTAACATGGTCCAGCTACACGAGTGTCCACAAAAGATGGGGTTCAAGGGAACAGGAATAAAAATGCTTGAGAGCTCCTTTTTTTTTTTAACCTCACCCCTTGCACAGGAGGCACAAACCATCTATCCCAAGACCCTCAGAGAGGGCACCTAGTGGTGTGAATGGCTTTGAGGAACACTCAGCACCTGCCCCAAAGCCCAGTGCTGTAAAACCATCACCAGCTGGTGCTTGCTAATGCTTCAAACGCATCGACCACAGCCTTCACCCACTCACACAGCAGACCTTGCCAGCGCTGGGTTTCCTCCTGCTCAGGGAGAGAAGCAGATGGAAAAAGGAAAACCAGGAAAACTGCAGTGCCTGGGAGCGCAGGGTAGGCGATTTTTTTTTCTTTTCAGGAGTCAGGCACCTGGATTTCTGCAGCTCCCAGTGAAATCGCAGGCCTCGCAATTCAAAATAATTAGCGACTGGTAGTTTTCCTTTTATGCAAAATCATCCTTTTTATCCCACACCTAAATGAAAGTGAATATGCTTGATTATCTACTAAAGGGCCCAATTTCCGAGCACCGCTCCGATGCAAGCAGCAAAATTCCTGTCTCCTAGGGCTGCTATTAGAGGCATCAGCTGACAAATGAGCGGTCAAGGCAGAGATCCAGAGCCAGGGATGCCAGCCTGACCTTTGCTAATGCTATTTACAGTGTCAAATATCCACAAATCCAGCCATGGCTCCATCCAAGCCCTTTCTGCTCCAGCCTGGGGGCTCAGGGGCAGCCAGGAGAGCTCATAGCTGTCCTGCCAGTACTGGAGTGCCATGGATGTCACTCTCAGTCCATGAAACCCACCCCACCATGCCAAAGCCCATCGTTTGAGGTGGCTTTCAACCAGTTCACTCCTGGGGGAGAGGATGAAACAAACTATTTAACAGAGAGGAGTCTGAAGCATCTCTGAATGCTTCATATCTGAGGCTGATCGCAGAAAACCCCCCAGGCAGGTTGTTCAGAAGACATCAGTGCTCAATCCACACAGCTGAGTGAGCTCCTCATGGCTCAGCCCTCTGTGGTCACCATCATGACAGGGTTCCATCCATCCCCCTCCCACGGCCTCCATCCCAGGGGTAACACCCAGGAGAATCCCCCACCTGACCCTTACCAACCTTCCCACCCTGCCCAGGGTGACAGGCCATGATCACACAGTGGTACTTCCATCCTTTCCAGACTCACCCTGTTCTCGTCGTAGATGATCTGCACCAAGCTGCGATGTTTGGACTCGATCGGAGGGGGAGAGATGGGTTTTTCAGGCTCTGGTGGTTTGGCTGCTTCTTCCTCCAACTGTTGCTGTGGAAGGAGAGGGGGGAGGAGGAGGGTGAGTCACAGCAAGAAACGCAGCCGTCCCCGTCCACACGAGACTTTCTGTGGTGCCGCGACCGAGGTAGAAACCGCCACGGTAGGAGGTTTCCTGCGAGACATGGGCAGGCTGTGAGGGATGGGGAGAGGGAGGAGAGCTGCACAGCATCCCCTGCCACGCAAGCGCAGCCCTGGGCTGCCCCAGGCACTGGCCCCGTGCTGGTGGGTCAGTGTGTTTTAGGCATGGAGGATGAGGAGCTGCCTCCAAGGAGCCTCCTGGAGCAGGCCAGAGGCTAGAAATGTTGATTTAACTGGAAAACCTTAAAGGGAACCACAGCTCCAGCCCAGCTCCCTGCTGCTACCTGCTTCCAGAGCTGCTGTGTGTGCAGGGAGCAGTGGAGGAGCCAGGGGCTACCAGCAAGACTGCTCTCCACCTTCAGCTTCACCTTCCGATGGTGTGTTGGAGGAGCTGCCCCGGGTGACTGTTCTTGATTAAACAACTCATGCACTGGCCACTCTTGCACTTTGGAGCATCACCACGATCAGGAGGTAAATGTGACGTTCCACCCGCTCCTCCTGATGATCTGAGGCAGAAGGAGGCATCCAAGCCCTTCCCACAAGTTTGAGGAACTGCTCAGCCAAAAGAGGAAACCACAGATTCCTCCAGGCTCCTCCTGGGGCCAAGCCTGCAAGGAGGGAGAGCACAGCCATGCACGGCAGCTGTGGGGCAGCACAGGCACAGGAGAGGGAGCGGCTGTCAAAAAACACTGAGGATTTTTTCACTCCTTGGCTCTGAGTCCCCAAATCTCTGTACTTTTTTTTTTCCCCAGCTAAAGCATCCCCTGTTGAAGCATAGGAAAAATCAAGTCAGTCCCATACTAGGAAGAAAATGCACCTGGGACATGGCTTGCACCAGAGGCGAGTGCACTACTGATCTCCCAGAGACAGCAGTGGTTGGTGGTCCAAGAAGGTGGTTGGCACCTATTCCTTCTCCAGATCATGTCTGGTCCTGCTGATGACACACTAGGGCTGTAGGATGCAGTCCAAGAAAGCACATAAGCACCTAGATTGCTGTACTGGCTTGGCTGAGAAAACTCACACCCCTTAATTTAAGAATTAAATTCTCTTCTCCACCACAGCTGTATCTCAGGTGGCCCAAACCACAGCACCATGCACAAGAGCTCACTGGGAAGCCCTGGCTGAAACCATGGGCTGCAAAGCTGTGCTAGGCATCAGCCCTGGTGCAGCAGCAACATTTCCAGGTACCTGCCCAGTCTTCCTTGGTGTCCTAAGGCACCCTACCACACACCCTTGCTCCCATGGGATAAACTCCAAAAACTCCAAAGAATAAGCCACCAAAAGGGATCAAACACATCTTCTACTTCTCTTGGGGAAAATATTTGTGTTATAAAAAAGAAATGTCAAAGCATCCGAAACTTGGCTGCATTGTTCTGGAAACCCACAAAAATTCTGCCAAGTGGTTGGGTGTGTGGTAAGGGATTGCAGACAGGAGGGTTTGATGGTGCATCAGGAAACGAAAGTTTGCCAGTAAGTGGAGGCTCATTAAAAACAGCTCATTAGAAGAAAAAATACAAATCTAATTATAGCTGAAATACAGCAGAGAATTCAACTACTCTCTGTGGTGTAACACTGTATGGTTATTAAAGGGCCAGACGCTGGAGGTAAGGATGTGAGGAGGGGCTGGAGGCAGCACACCTGACCACAGCAGGCTTAGCCCGCGACAGCTACCCCGGGAGCCGTGGGAAATGGCAAAGCAAAATAGGTCAGGGTTCCCAGACAGGGACAAAATGGATTTCTTAAAGGTCTGCCACAAAAGTCAGTCTGGGACTGTGACCTTTACAGGCAGAGGAGCAGGATGAGAGATGAGTCTTGACGGCTCCACACTCTCTCCCTCCCCACTCCGAGCAGTGGCTGCCGGAGAGCTCCATCCTCTCCCCAAATGGAAGACAGCACAGTGGTGTTGAAGGGATGCAAGATGCCATCACTAGCCACAGCCCTGGCTCCTACAGCACCTACAGGCCAACCCACTTCCAACTGGAGGAGGTGTCCTCTCCAGTTAAGGGTCCCTTTGGCTGGACCACACACTACAGAGGGGCCACTGGAGCCTACATCACTGGTGGGAAAGTGGGTGACATTTCACAAGACCTCATCCCCAAATGTACCAGTCGCTGTGTTGAAGGACCTGCCTGATGAAGCCAAGGTCGTTATACACACACCCAACTGCCATCACCTGGTACTGGGATGCTTCACCTGCCCAGGATGGAAAGGAGAGGATTCCAGACACCAGGCACCTCTGAAAACCACTTCTGAAGAGCAAAGGGAAGAACAGAGGAAACTCAGCCAGGAGCTAGATGGAAGGGGAAACCCTGGAGCTCTTCCACCCAGCCAGCTCCCCCTCCATCACCAGGTGGGAGTGTTGTACTCCCGGAGAGCCCTTTGCTGAGCTCGGCGCCCAAGGAGGTTGAGGCGCCACTGCAGGAGAACAGCCCAGCAGTTTATTTCTCCTTCAGATCCCTGGTACCGCTGCCAGGAATAAATGCATAAGGATTATCCTTCGCTGTCAGGAAGAGAGGCAGAGAGGACTCAGCGAGAGATTTAAGCGCATATGGCACATGAATGAGCGGGGGATGGCTGATGGAGGTGGCCTCCTGCCAGGGGTGCGCAGGGTTTGGGGAAGGTTTCTCAGCTTGCTCAGCTCAGCCTCTTGCAAAGTCCAGGCAGAGCCATTTCTGGAACAACCCAGAAGGGAGAGACGGTGGATTGGGGTTGGTTGGGATTTTTTTTTTTTTTTTGCACAGCCTTTCCATATGAATGTATTTAATTACCCTCAGAAGGCCTCGCAAAGACAGAGGGGAAAAGCATTAGGATATTCCAACTGCATACAATTTCTCCCCTGCTCCGCTGCTGTTCCTGCAGGAATGGTATCTGTTCCAGGCTGATTGCTTTCCCTCGCTCGTCCTCCTGCACTGACAGCTCAGATGCACAGATGGACAAAACGTTCCTGAGGCATCACAGACAGGAACCCACCCCCCCGAAAACACTTCTTCCCAGATGTGCCAGCTCTGCTGGAGAACTGGGATGGGGAAGGCTCCAGCCAGCAGGGAAAGGAGGCCACACTGGGGGGTCAGATTTTCTACCAAATGACTTTGCCACCATGTGCCAAAACAGATATAAACAAAAATAAAATAAAAAAGGAGGGGAGGGGATGATTTTACTGCCAACAGCCACTTTTGTCTTCTTCCCCATTTAACAGAGCATTTTTGTGGGGAGGAAGAATCATAAAATTTGTTCATAGGGAAGAAATAAAGCAACCAAGCAGCCAACAATAAAAAAATCCATTTCCTTACGGAAGGACAGCTTGATTTTAACACAAGGAGCATATGCTGCTCCTGTCAGCATCAGCTCCTCAGCATCCCTGAGAAGTCAGGCAGTAGATCATTGGAGTTGTCAGTCTTCCCCACTTCCATGAGTGGGACCTTCACTGCCATGCTGGGGATGTATTCCTCTTGGGAAGCCCTTTTTCCAGAGTAGGAAATGACCATGGTTTGCAACTCCTTCCTCAAATGTGAGTTAAAAACATGGACAGACTGTCAGGTGGGAGAGGACACCAACATTTTGTCTGAGCTTTCTAAGAGGGAGTGGGGAAGGGCTGGCTTCACCCAGCTCCCACCAAAAGCAGCAAAAGGAACCTCTGTGGTTTCCTTTGCTCCAGATGCTCCTTTAGGCCCTGTGAGCCAGCACATAGAGCTGCTTCCTCACACTCCCAACACAGCTGTTTCTGCCCACTCTTGGCTCCCTCTCACTAAGCACTCTGATACCTCTGCAGATATAAAGCAATACCAAAAAAATGGTCCTTCACATTAATTAGACCACATTGTTTGAAAACAAAACCAAAACATCCTGCTCTGTCTTGCAGGACATAAAGGAATAGTGTTTGGTATGGGAAAATACAGACCCGATGGGGAAGATCAACTGCATGTTCATCCTAACAGAGCTTCATCCAACAGCCCAAGTAGAGGTTTTGTTCCATTCCCAAATTCCCCTTGGGAGGGGTCATTCCTCTTGGGCAGTTTGGGATTAGCAGCTATCAGGGAGTTCAGAAATTGGCCCAAAACAAAGGAAATAAAACAACCAGAACGAGAGAGGCACAGAAGTGATTTGCTGTAAGAAGTGAAAGCCTTCAAGTCTGTGGTTTTTTTCACGGACGTCCCCGAAGGTTTTGTCATATTAATCTCTTAATGGGTTTATGGTAATTGTGTACAGGCCAACACTGAGCTGGCCATCCTTCTGCTGGGAAGTGCTCCTGTGCAGGGGGAAAACAGCAACCAGGAAGATCAGGTTCAAAGCCCTGGCTCAGGCACAGTCCTGGCTGGAGTTGGATCAAACAATGCTCACGGCTGTGGAGCTGGAAAGCCCCGGGAGAAGGGGACTAGGCACACAGGAAGGGCCATTACGATGTCACAGCAATGTTTTAAACAGTCCAGTACTGCAATACTGGCAGCAACAGCACTGGGGAGAGACAATTGCTGGAAAGGAAAGAGAAAACACCTTGTGCTCCGTTGGGCTGTACAGAAAACTCAGGCAACCCACGCTGTGCTTCCAGCTCTGCTGCTGACCACTTGCATGTCCACAGGCAAGTCACTGAGTTCACAGTTTCTCCCTCTCAGGTACTCTGACACACAAAGAGCTCACAAGTTGGGTTTGCAAAGCTCTCTCCCCATCTTGCAACTATCAGCTCCAGACTGCTGGCACAACAGCAGCCACCCATGTCATGACAGGGAGCAGACACACAGACCATCGTGGTGCACTGGCACTGCCACTTCACCTCTGTGGACAGGGCATCAAGCAGAACACAGAAACGAGGACGTATGTTCCCCTTTGAACCACAGGCTCTCACCTGCTTCTTCTTCAGCTTGGAGATCTGCTGCTCCACCATGGTGATCTCGCGGTCCACGCGGTCCATGTTCTGAATGAGCTCCTCCTTGGACAGCCGGGCGGGCAGCAGGTCCAGCTCGGTGTCAGGGTGAGCAGGACTCACAGGCGACACGGGCTCCAGTTTGCCAGGCAGGCCACGATCCTGAGAAGCATAAAACAACCAGGTCATCACTCTCTCAGGAGACTCTGGATCCTTTTCTCATCCTCCCACAGCTCCCTGGCCCATTCCCAGACTTCTGAGATACACAAAACCCTCAAAAAACCTGCTAGACTAAGGAGTACCAACTGTCAGATCACATCACTGCAGTGCTCTGTAACCTCCAGCATCTCCAGAGTGTACCAGGTTAGTCTCACAGGGGCATGACAGCAGCTCTTCCTCCTGCCAGAGCCTCAGAGGCTCCTACCACCTTGAGTGGTACCTGC
This sequence comes from Acanthisitta chloris, assembly GCF_000695815.1. Taxonomy (NCBI): domain Eukaryota; kingdom Metazoa; phylum Chordata; class Aves; order Passeriformes; family Acanthisittidae; genus Acanthisitta; species Acanthisitta chloris. The sequence continues at coordinate 52,436 of NW_008675335.1, forward strand.
ATTCCTACAAGATCAATAAACCCATCCCAATTCAGGAGCTCCCAGCAGCATTGTCCCTTCACATGGCTCAAGGATATATCTTCTCTGCAAAAATGAGGCACCTCAGATATGTCCTCCTCGGACACAGTCACAGCTGTGCTGGAGAGAAGAGCTGTATTAACCACACTGAAGGAGAAGGGACTACAAGGGCAGCCTCTGGGAGGAAAGAGGAAAAGAGGAAAGGAGGTCTTCCACCAACTTCTGTTAAACTCCAGGGGTGCTCTGAGTGTTGGATGTCAAATGCATCCATCCGGAAATGGAGAGAAAGGGGATAGGAAAGCCAAGATAAAACCAGACTGAACTGACAGCTTTTTGCAAATTCCAGATGCAGAGGATCTCAGCTCAACAAGATCCTTCAAGTCAGAGACTGGAGAGATCAGCAAAACCTCTGTGGCCATGACAAGGGGCAGCTCTAATGGCCAGAGGTGCAGGCAGAGGGAAAACACATGGAAGCACTCAGCTCCACCCCAGCAGTAAAACAACTTTGCTGAGCCCAACGAGCTGGTATCGCAGGAGCCTTTCCTGCACACCACCCTACACCCCTCCAGCTCCAAGTGAAGGAGCCCATCTCCTGCCAGCACAAGCTGCACGCCTGGATGAGTTTGCCCACCGTGGGTGAACACACCTGGGATGAAGCAGCTGTTTAACAGCCACCAGCCACACAGCTGGAGATCACAGCACCAGCCCACCCTGACCCCGGACGCTCCTCTCTGGCAGCCACCCAGCACCTTAATTAGAAGTTTATCTATTCACTTGCTTAGTGAGTGGATGGATTTCTGTTCCTGGAGGGGGAGGAAGAGGAGCTGGGCTCGGTTTGTAACCGTAAACCGCTGCCAGGCTGCGCAGCCAGCACACTGCAGCTGCTGCAGAGGGGAGGGATGGGGGGAGGCAAACAAGAGAAGAAGTTCACACAACTTTGCTACCTTCATTACAGCAGCTCTGTACAAAGCTGACATTGTTCTGCACCAACTGGTGCTGAGTGTCTTCCCCTCTGTGCTGACACAGCCAGCAGTGAGCGGCCAGGGCTACCAGGGCTACCCACTGAGCCTCTGTCCACACTGGTACTCCTGCAGGGTGAGGGTGCCACGATGGAGCTTGGGTGGTGGCTCATGGACCACTCTTTGCTCCCCTCTCTAGCAAGGCACGTGGGTGATGGCCTTGGGTTGTTCATCAGCTGTGCTGTAGCTCATGACAAACATGGCTAGTGTGCAAATGCCACCCTGGAACTGTTCAGAATCTCAGAGTCATCTGCTGTTGAGGCCTCCACCCTGCTTCTGTCCTGGTGGGTATGAAGCACGGTGAGCTCCCTCCTGGCAGGCTGTACCCACAGCCCAGCAGAGCCACAGGAGCTTAGCTTCGAAGGTGGTCCTCCTCCTCTCCCCTGCTAAACCCTGCTCCAGTTGAAGGAGACATCAAGGCAGCCAGGGGGAACCACTTCTGGATGCTCATCCAGCCCCAAGAGCACAAAGGCACCAGAAGGCTAAGCTGGTTGTATCTAGCATCCATTTGGAAGAGAAACTAGAAGAACCTCAAAGTTTTCTGGAGAATCCCAACGAGCACATCTTGTTTTACTTCCCCAGCATTAGACATCAAAATTGGTCAGTCTGCTGCAGTGGGGAGACTTCGTCTTCTCCACAACCATTGGGGTTTTTTTTTTTGTGGTTTTGCTTTTTTTTGTTCTCCACAACCATTGGGTTTTTTTTTTGTGGTTTTGCTTTTTTTCAAGCCAAGAGGAGCAGGACAACCACAAGAAGCAAAAGATAAATTAGGTGTTCATAAAATCTCATTCAGATTAAGGCACAGGAAGGGGAAGTGGCAGTGGCTTGTAGGTGGGTAGGTTTTTCTAAAGGAAAGCAAGCTCTCTGCCAAAAATGCAGAGGAGAAAGGCTCCTCTCTGTGCACAGGAAACAAATGATACTATCTCACACCTGCCAATATGCAAGGCAGGGCATCTTTACACTCCTGCTTGGCACAAAACCCCTTGGAAACCTGGTTCCTGATGTATTTTTCTGTTTTTACCTTGCAGAATATGAAGCAAAAGAGCAGCAAAGCTGAGTAAGGGAAATAACTGCAAGTCACAGCACAAACAACATCATCATCATCATCATCTGGTATTAGGAGATGATTACAGCAATAGAGAGAGGCAGTGTCCCTGGACCTCACATAACTGGGCACTGTCATGTCACAAGCACTTCTCTAAATCAGGGAAATGACAAGCAGCAAGAGGAAGGAAAAACGAAAACTGAAGGTTAAAATCTTGTCTGTGCAACGGTGATGTTAAAAAAAAAAAAAAAGGAAGAGCTCCTGGATTTGCACAAGGCATGAAGAATCCCAAGAATGGGTTGAAAAGAGGTTTGCAAAGACCACAGTCCACCCAGAGCCTGGGGTAGACCCCAATGATATCACAACTAGTGCTCTGTTTCCTACTGCTCTCAAGAAACCCTCAGAATATATTCCCCTGCTCCAGACAGTGTCAGGCTCAGACTCTGAACAAGTGCAGTGTGAAACGTGAAATTCTTCTTATTAACGTGAAGTCACAGACTTCCAACCCGGCAAGAGCCGGGAGAGCTGGAATAAATCTGCTGGAGGGAAGAAAACAATTACCGCATTACTCAAGTTGATATTTTCTCAGTAATTATACTGTTTCCATGTGATTTGTTTTTACACACGGCTAACAGCTACTGCAGCTCCTGTTTATCCCTGGCCTGGCTTGTGATTTATATGATAACAAGGGTGGGTGCGTGGGGGGCAGAGGCTGCATAAACCTCCCTGCAGCAAGGGGAGGTGCTGGCATTGAGAAAACAATTATCACTGAGGAGGCTGTCAAAGAGCAAGGCCAGGCTTTGGGGTGAGTTTCTTCCAACATGCTTAGAAGTAAAAATTCCAGGCATAGATAACGGAGCAAACACGCTGTTAGGAAGTGACTTTAAAAACATGGGAGAAAGGGGAAAGGAAGAGGATAGGACAACTGCCTGTTGATGCCTCAAAGAGCAGGTAAGTCTCCTGGTGAATTCAACCTCCCTGCCTTGAGACACACCAGCAGCCAGGCCTATGAGAGAAAATATGGTGGGAATCCCAACCATGGTCCCAGGACACACTGGAACCTGCAGCAGACCATTACTGCCTGTTTGTTTTGCATTACTGACCCACCTCATGATACTCCCAGGGAGCTCATGGGAGCTGGAGCGATGGGAAAGGGCATCCATGCCACTCATCAGCTCAGCACCTGCCGCTGGATGCAGCCCAGACTCCGTGAAGGGTCATTTTTCTTGGCTGCTTCCCACCCTCAGAAGACTGCGTAGTAGTAGCTCCGTTCCATCCATACCTCACTCCTGCTGCAAGGTGCATTTTACCTTGCTGATCCCTTGACTGCACCAGCTCTCTTCAAAACTCCACAGTGGAGCTTCCAAGCCTCCACACCCCATCCAGGTGTTCCAAGCAAACAGAGCTGCTTACTTGGGACAACCCTCAGGATCTCCAACTCAGCAAACAGTGTTTGCCCTACATATCATCTTTGGTAAGTCCAGGTCTCTCTCTGCCTTTCTAATCCAGATCATCAGTGATGTTCCCCCAAGCCCAGGGCAGAGATTTAGGGATGCCAACATCATCTCTTCCACAGTCTGTGCACTTTCTAATTATCAGCCTGCAGCAGCATTTCCTGCTGGAGCACCAGGAGGGATTAAGAGGTGTTATCTCCAGCTCCTGCCCACTCGCACATCTCACAGGCTAGAGGAGATTGCCAAAGCAAATAGGATAGGCTGGGGCTGTTCAAATTGTGCTCAAATTAATTGCAAAAAAAAAAAACAAACCCACATGAACCTGTGATCAGGGGACCTACATATGGGGACACCTGTGTCATCTGAGCCTCTCACAGCAGCACGGAGCCAGGGAACATCCCTGTCCTCCACCAACCAACATCCCTCCAGAGTGGGTCATCCTCCCTGTCCAGGAGCTGAGCAGCTTCACACTCTGAGGAGACACTGAGCCCTGGGGCTTTCCCACACTCCCTGGCACAAAAACCAAGCAGGAAAAACAACACACTGTACCTCCATCCATCAGGTTTTAAGGTGAAACCATGCACATAAACTCTTAAACGGGCCAAATACCAAAGGAATTTTTTTTATTGGAAAAATGTCCAACACATTCTGACATATCAGCACCCCATGATGACAGGAGGAAACGTTAAAGGGACTGAAAACTAACATCATTTCCCTGGGGAGACACGAAATATGAAGTCAGAGAGCCCAAGCAGCGAAAAGTACATCGAGTTACTGCAATTCCTTTGTTCATGGCCATCTGCTGTGCTAATGGCTCTTTCAGCAGCTCAGCCCTCCAAACGAGGTTTTAATTCTTAAATACTACTGGGCTCTCACTGGGCTGCATCCCTGTGAGCTCGAGGGGCTGCTGAGGTGGGATGTAGGTGTGAGCACATGGGTGTTCCTGTGCCAGCCAACCAGTGCACCCAAGGGTTGGCAGCTGTGGGACCAAGGCATCACCCACTTCCTTCCATCATCCCCACATTCCACAGCATGTGCAGGATGAGCAAAAACAGGGATCACTTTCACTGGATGCAGCCCAGTACGTGCTCTCATGGGAATTCATGAAGCTGGAGACCAAGGAGCTGTCTGCAGACATAGCTGATTTTTTTATTTCTTTTTTTTTTTTTTTTAAATAAATCAGACTTTATGAGAAGGCCCACAAAATTCCTTTCCCCTGTAATCCAGCTGAATTCCACACAGACAGAGTAGAAAACATCCCAACAATTTCTAAGCTTGCACGAAAGTAGGTCAAAAAACTTCCCCAATGTTTCAACAGCTTGAAGCAATTTAATTGCAAAACCAGTACCAAATGCTGACCCTCCCTCCCCGCCCCCCCTGGCAGATTTACGAGGGTGGTAAAACCTTGCCAGCGAGTGCCTCAGCAAAATGCACTAACCAAAGCTTGTATCTGGTCTCACAAAACTTGCTTGTGCTCAAAAGAGCCATTCCATGGTGTTAGAGTGAACAGATACTGCCTCTGGATTGCAGGATTCCACAGAAGCAGCAGCAAACACAGCTTATGGACACAGAGGCAGCCTAGAATAACAGGTCAAATCTGGAAAACCTTACTCGGGCAAACTCCCACCGACGCCGAAGGCATTACACCGACAAATGGATGCTGTGCCTTTCATTCCCTTCCTGCCTTTCCCCATTAGTGGATAATAATTGCACTGAATGCAATGTTCCCCACTGACTCTCAGGAGTGATGAATTCTCACCTACCCATCTACTCATTAAGACGAGGAGCTAATTGCTCCACCTCTCATTAAGAATCTCCCAACACTGCCTACTCTGCATCCCTGGATTTTCAGTTGACCTGAAGTTTGTTCACACAGTAACTGTCTGGACTGAAATTTTCCATGCTCAATATTGGCTAAAGGCATTTTTAGTTTTTTTTTCCTTTTTTTTTTTTTTTCTTTCTTAATAGTGAATCTCAGCCAAAACAACTCTGCTGCTTCCAAGAACAAGTTTACAGGAAAATATGCCTTTCTGCAACATTCAGAACGATTCTGGGAACCTTTTCTTTGAGCATCTTCAGCACAGCTGATACATCTGGTAATGCTGCTCTCTGCCAGCAATTGGCCTTTTGTTAACTCAGAGAAAGTGTCCAAGTCAAAAGAAAAAAATACTATGAAAAATCTCATTTTGGTGTCTGCCGAGGGGAATGACTTGGAATTGAGGGGAGTGGGGTCCTGGGGAGCTCCAGGTCAGGTATCAAAAATTCTGCTCAAATTCCTCAAAGGAAAGGAAAAGGCTGAGCTGGAAGGACCCTACTGGCATCTGTGGAGCACTCCAAGCCAAATGGGCCCTAGAAGAACCATAAATAAATGCAGGAGTCATGGTTTGGACAGCAGGTAAAGCCTGAGACTACCCAACAGATGATAGGGATGGAGGAAAGCAGCCAATGATATGCTCAACACAAGAGAGAGACTGTCCCAGGCACTGAACAGAGAGGCACATGATTCAAAGTGGGTGTCCTGCAGCTTCCAGCAAGAAAGGGGAGGACAAGTTAAGGTTGCCAGGGTAGCCTGTATAGCAGCAAGTTCTTCCACTCCTGCATCTACAACTTCAATGCCCTCTCAATAATTTGCTCATTCAACAGCCACTCAGCATCATCTCACCGACGCTGGCATGACACACAACAATGTGCTGCCAAGAGCATCATCATCCCTTAAAACAGCACCTCAGCCCCAAATCCCCTTTGCAAACTCAAACCTGTGTGTTTAAATGAGTGAGGCTCCTGCTAACCTGGAAGAAGTGCAGGCACAGGAGCCCCCACAGCCTCCTCATTGCAGGAGGAGTGCAGGGAGTCCCTGCCAGGCACGTCCTGCCCACAGCCTCTTCCCATGCTGCAGCAGGGACCTGGCTCACCCACAGCCAGAGCCAGGAGCAAAGTATTGGTGTCTTGGTTTGAGAAGCAAAAGCTCTTCCTTGAGGAACTGCACTGGCTTATAGCAATGGAAAACAGCCACGAAATTACAGTGCTGGGGAGGCAAAGGTTTGCATTTTAAAAAAAGGCACCAAGCACATAACCCATCAGCTCAAGAGCACGTCAAAACCCTGCACCAGGATATTCACAGCCACAACCCGAGTGACTAAGACCTCCCTCGTGTTTCTGGGGGCCAAGAGGAGGGGGCTGCCCTGAGCTCACCCAAACGCTTGGGAGGCGCATGAAGAACACACGAGGGAGGCGAGAGCTTTTTTGATGTCTCTTAAAAAGGAGCAAACTGTGAAAAACGCCTCCGATTACATCAAGTGCCAAGGCAGGGAGGCAAATTTTTAATTGCCCAATTTGGCACTCAGCCAGGCAGCAGGGTTAGCACCCCTGGCTGCAGAACTGCATTTGGAAGGTAGCAGGGAGCTCATGGCAGAGCTGGACACTGCTCTCTCCGCAAAGCTGCTGGTTGCTGGGGCTCAAACCTCCCTCACATTCCCTGGAACCAGCTGATTTGGGGCAGCTTTCACAGGAACCTTTGAGCAATCATCACGGACTTCCACAGAAATGTGGGACACAGTGATGTGGCCTCTCACACAACCATCACACCCTCCTGGTTTTGCACTGTTTTTTGCCTGCTGCTCAGGGAGGTTTTTTTAGGTAGAGTCCCAGGGAGGTAGGAGGGATCCCCTGCCTGGGGGTGCAAACACAAACCCCAAACCTCCTCCAGTAGCCTGGGAAGCATCCACCCAACACAACAAACCCCAGGGGAACAGAACTCTCACTCTGTGCATTTGAAAGCTTTAGTCTCCCAGCATTTAAACCTCAGGGGAACAGAACTCTCACTCTGTACATTTGAAAGCTTTAGTCTCCCAGCATTTAATTTATAATTTTGGGGTTTTTTTTTCAACACCACCCATTCTCTTCCAACTGGCACACGCAGCAAAGCAAGTTCCAAGTCTTTCCAGCACATCAACTGGGCAGGGATGTAGCATCAAGACCCATGTCAATTCCAGCAAGCATGTTCCCTCTGAGAGAGGATGCTGGAATAGTCCCTGCCAAATCCCAGCTGGCCCTCAAGCAGGTAGAAAGCCCTCCAGACCTAGATGCCATGCAAAAATCATGCTGAAGTTTGGTAAGAAAGGCCTCTGCAGAAAAAAATTCTCTATTTTTATACTAACCAAATACTTGAGTGAGCAGCATGAATGCCATCACACTGGTGGGATGGCAACTGCATCTGCACTCCTCAGTCCTGCAGAAGTGGGAGCCAGCAACTGCATCCGCTTGCATCTGCCCTCCACTGAGCATCCCAGGAAAAATACATAATTTCATGCCAACTGCAAAAGCTATGCCAGCCAAAAAAGCAGGCAGGCAACCAGTCAGTGGGATGAAAGCCACTGCAGCGTCATGTGTTGGAAACACGGGGCTGGATCCTGAGCCAGGCTCAGCACCAACACACACAGTGCTGTCCAGGGGTGCTGTGATGGCTGGGAAGGGCAGTGCAGTGCTTCCCAGATTGGACATGCCAAAAAACCTCCTCTGCTTCCAGAAGCCTAACAGGGAGCTCCCAGGTGGGTGACTGCTCAGCTCGGGGCTGTGCCCCAGGAAGCTCCAGCTCATTCACTGGGTGATGCCAGGTGCATCCTCCAGCACACGGACAAACACGGGGGAGGGAAAATCCACCGCGGCAGCTTCTCCAAACCTCACTGATTTAAAAATAAAAAATTGAGGGGAAATGAAAAGACAAAAGCCCTTCTCAGCCTGGTGTTATCAAGCAGAGGAAATGAGACTTCTAAAGCTCCCATTCAGAGAGGAGTGGGGGGAGAGAAATCCCACTCCAGACGCACTTGAGCGAACAGCTTTTGAAATGGAAATGTCGCTCTTCAGAAACATTTAAATTTCCTCCTATTGCCAGGGAGGAGGCAGGAGGCCGAGGAGGAGCAGGGACTCCTCAGCCACGCACATCCCAGCGGGATGCTCACAGGGCAGCGGAGCTGGGATTTGTCTGCGAGTTCATCAGGACGACACACAGCATCAATGCTGGGAAGTCGGCTTGAAGGGGCATCAGATTTAGAGGGGAGGGAAGGGAATGACTGAAGACAGCTCTATTAACCACTGCTGCAAGTAAGATACACCTGAACGCTGCCTGTGCTCCCTCTCTCTCCCTTCACAGCCATCACCCAAAATTATTTTTCCACACATCCTGGAGGTTGAGCTGCCTACCGAGGAGACTGGCGGATGGAGAAAGGAAATGCAAACAAGATCTTAAAAGGTTTGAGCAGTGGCTGAGGTGCCTTGTGGGACCAACCCAAAGCTGCTCTTGTATGCAAGAGCCATTGCACCAAGCCTGGATCACTAACACCTCCCCAGGGACTCCCAGCACATCAGGCAGAGGATGACTGGTCCCAGCACCAAAGCCCTGCTCGCTTGCTCCTCTAACAACTGTGCCAGCTAACAAAACCACACTGACAGCTCATACAGCAATCCACCAAGCTCCCCTCACCAGCTGCACGCCACCACTGCCTAACTCCACTGTCTTCAGGGTCACCTAATGTACAAGTTCCTTCTGCCTGTGCTCTCAGGTATACTAAATGGAACATCAAATACATCTTAGCTGTAGAAACCACACGGTGGGGACAACACCTCTGCCTACCCCTCCACTTCCCAGGGAATCCTCCAGCAGCCCCCACGGCCACACAAAACTCATGCAGCAGCCACGGCCCCAAGCACCCCCCAAGCAGCAGTGTCCTGGCAGCACCTTGGCACACACACAGCTGGGGATGTGGGACGTGGCAGTTTGCACCAGTTTCCATCTCGGTGCGATGGAAGAGGAGCATGGCACTGAGCAAGACCCACCACCCTGGCAGGATCTGTGCTGACACGGGTGGTGCACAGCCACCGTCAGCTGCACCATCCATCAGAGCCAGCACCGCCACGCTCAGGGCTTTATTGTTCTGATAATTGTGCAGACACGTGGAAGGGAGAGCCTCGACATTCGCCGCTTGTTTGAGTAGCCATTTCCGTCACTGCTCCGCCTGCTTTTCCATGGGGAGGCCACATCCTGCAGCCGGAGCAGTGCTGGCCATCCCACCACACTGGCAGGGCAGGAAGGGGGGAGGAAACAGCGTCCCCCAGCAGAGGAAACGCAGGCAGGAGCCAAGTCCTCCACCTCGACAAGCCTGGGAAAACGCACCGCACAAACCTTTCATTTTGGATTTACATGGAGAGTTTTTTGGCCATAGTATTCCTTCCCTGTTCAGCAG
>NW_008675335.1:62235-88718 GCF_000695815.1 Acanthisitta chloris
GACATCTCAAGAGTGTCACTCCTCGAGCATCACTCAACTCTGCAACCAGAGCAAGACTGACCAAGGAAAGACCTAATACTGACAGAAGCACGGGATAAAGCAGCTCCCGAAGGCTCAGGGCAGAACACCATTTCTAGCTGTGAATGGCTAAAGGAATTGCTCAAACCACAAACCTCTGCCCAGGCTGCTCCTGCAGAAAAGCATGAAGCATCCCCAGCCCAGGGTATTACAGAAAAAGCCCTGAACATCTCAGCTCCCATAGCAAGAATAAGCCCACAGTAAATTTGTTATTATCTGTTAGCAAAGCAGCAGCTTCCCACCAAGGCTGGAATTTCCATCTTGGTTTGGCAGGCACAGGGCTGTGAAATGATTACTGTGTTTACTTTTCCTTTGCTAACTATAAAATCCCATTCCACTGCCCTGCCAAGAATGACTGAAGCTAATAAAATTCAGGCATTTGGAAGAAAGCAATAATAAACCTCCCTTTTGGGGCCTTTATGATGAAATTTCCCCACTCCAATCAGCGATTATGCTGCATTCATGAACACTAGTGATGTCTCCAAGTGCACCCAGATTGACTCAAATCAATATTTAGCTTTCCTCGAGACTGGGAGCCTCTCTCCTTGTGGCTGCTGAAGGCAGAAACACTGAACTAAGCTAGAAGAAGCCTTTAAAAAAGCAGTTTACAAGTATAGGAGGCAGCATATATATACATGTGTGTATGTATAAAAATTTTGGCTTTTCAACTACTTACAAACCTGTGAAAAAAGTATATACACATGAAACATTCAAGAATGCATGAATTTACAAATCCCTCTCCAAATACATTGAAAGCCATGAATATAATGCACACCATATATTTATATTCACAGACCTGCCTATTCTTTAGGAGGTTTTAGTGTATCAAAGACTGTAACGTTCCTGTGTTTACATCTGCCACTCTGCTGCGGAGGCAGAAACACATTAGCTGCTGGGGGCAATCTGCTCTACATCATACCTGAGATGGCTGGCATGAGATAAAATAACAGAGACCTGAAAAACAGCCTGAAATAAAAGCCTGTGCTTGGCTTGGTCACGTAACCACGTGGGATGGCTCGATGTGCACTAGGCAATGGTTCTTTCTTAAGCAGCCACAGGAGTGACAGTATCCAAAGCAGAGATCAGAAGGCAGAAACCATCACTGCTGCTCCCCAGAGAACAGTGCAGAGAGGAGAGAAAACAGCCCTGTCCCTTGTCAGAGCAGCAACCAAAGCAGGTTGCTCAACAGCAAACCCAAGAAGCATTACTGTGCAGGCAGAGGAGGGGATACAGTGCCACAGCATCAGAGAAATCTGCTGTGGGCTCTGCAGCCCCGGGGGAACCCCTCGGGATGCAGCAGAGGACTGGGAAATCCCACACCTGCTGCCCATCTCCTCCTCTGCTGCTTGGCACTGCCAGAGGACAGTGTGCCACCTTCTCCCTGCAGGAAAAGGTATGGGGTGCAGGAGTAAAGGGGCTGCCAGCCCTTGGCTGGGATGAAGGTGAGTAGAACCTGGGTGGAACGTTGGCACATGCAGAAGGTGCTCGGTCAGAGCACTGAGATGAACAAAGAGTAACCAGATTGAGGTCAGGACTGCAAGGTGGTGGTTCAGGTCATTTCATCCCACACTGGCACCTGCAGAAGGTGCTCAGTCAGAGCACGGAGATGAACAAAGAGTAACCAGATTGAGGTCAGGACTGCAAGGTGGTGGTTCAGGTCATTTCATCCCACACTGCTTCTCCCCTACTAATTTCTGCTTTCCATCTACCAAAGCAGGGGTAGGACAGAGCACATTGCTCCCACCCCGAGCCAGCTCTGCCGCTGGGTAAAAGCCCATTTCCAAGGGCAGAGCGAACAGACTCCACTGTGCTCTCGCTCCTTATCCTCCTGGAAAAAGGTGCCAAGAATTAGAATTACATTTTTCGAGAGCAGCAGAACAAGCCAAGGGCCTGTCAGCTTGTCCTAAAACAACCCCTCTCTGCCTGCCGAGTGCACAGCCAGCATTCCTGACACACACCAGCGTCCATCGCCCCCCGGCCCCCCCATGCAGCACACAGCTCTGGAGCCAAAAAACCCTCTGAATGTTCCCTGCCTAAAACACAGCCAAAGAATTTTGCTGTTTAAAAAGCAAGTTTGGGTCCAAAAAGAAAGGAAGTTTTCAGCGAGTGATTTTAACTAGGCCCTTTGGCACTCGACAGCTCCTCTCTTGTTATCGATGCTAAGGGTGTTGTTAAGAGATGAGGCTCCATGAAGCACGAACGTGAAGCCACAGAGCTTTAGCAAGGGCTGTTGCCATGTTCAATATGTTATTACAGCTCCATCACCACAGGCACAAAGAGCAGCAACTCATCTCTGCCAAATCCCTTTCTGAAATCACACCCCACTCCATCCCCTCCAGCAGCAGCAGGCAAACACCATCGATTGCTGGTGCATCTCATCTCCTCCATGGCTTCCACCCTGTGCTGGGAAGGAAGGTATTAGCATGAAATACCCTCCTCCTCAGAACACAGCACCCAGAATCAATCTGATAGGTGTCACAACTCTCTGGCTTTCTTTCTGTGAGTCAGAATGGTGGATGGGCTGCATTCCCTAACCATGGAAAAGTACAGCACCAAAATGTGCTCAGTGCTGTACACTCATGGAGAAGACACCTGAGCTGCTTCCACCAAACCATAGGTCTCTCCAGGAACACCTCTGGAGAGAAGGGGAGTGCAGGGATGCCTAAGGAGGAGAGAGGCTGAGATCACTGAGATGTATGAACTTGTGAATTGATAACAACCTCCTGCTGCTTGGTCACCTGTGCTAAGCAGACAGATCCCACACAACCCATCCTAGATCCAGTGGGAACTGGAGCAATATTTCATGCCTGGCAGTACCCACATCCCTGCCCAGAAGATGAGGGGAAGAAGAAACCCAGACCAGGCTGAGACTGCAGAGAGAGAGAAGAAAATATCCAGGATGTTCCACTTGGTACCAGGACTGAATTATTCCATGGAAATTTATGCCAAGCAGGGGCTTCTTTTTTACCAGAAACGTGCTAAAAACAGGTTGAGCACAGACAGCAGAAGTGGCTGGCACAGTTCTCCTCACCCCCCACCATCAGCAATGTTCCTACCACACCAACCCTACGTCCACAGTCCCATCCAAGGACTGACAAAGTTCAGTAGCAAACCAGCCCTGCTCTCTCCTGTACTTCCAGGGCATAACTGGGCACATTAGAACCATTTCCATCGAAGCTGAGCTACACATAACACGCACAAACACTTCAGAGATGGAGAAGGAAAGTCTCCACGAATCCACACAGCTCACCCAGCTCGCCACACTGCCCTGCTGCAAGCAGAAAGAGCTGGCAATATTTCTTCCAATTACAGGGGTGATGCACACAAAGTCAAGGGACTTTCTTTCCCTCCAGCAGATCAGGTGAGATGTCACACTGCGTGAGCCTTGTAATATTGACTGAGTGGAACAGAAGAGTCCAATTATGCAAATGATGAAGCAGCTCCCCAGAAGCAGTCAGCCTTATCACGCCGCCCCTCGCCACCGCTGCGGCTTGAAAGGCAATTTAAAAGGTTGTTTGGGATGTCGATCACCACAAACGAGCCAAAGAAGTGCAAAACAACCTCTGCTTGAGGCGCTGTCAGTTCTCCTGTTGGTTTTCCAGCTGCACAGAGCCTCGGCCCTGCTGCCTGTGGAACACTGCAGGCTGGAGCAGACAGGGCAGGGGAGGTGGCTCCAGGTGGCTCAGGGTCAAGGGTTTTTACATCCTGCCTCTGGAATGTTTCCGTAGCCCATGAGAGCTTTTCCTGCCATACCCAAGTCTTCCAGACCATAGCTCAGTTTTTCAGCCATAGAAACTTAAGCTGAGACATGGAATAAAACCAGCTGCCTTGCAATCATGGTGCTCCTTCCCTTTACCCTTTGGCCCGGCGCTGGCTGGAGGAGCTGAACATCTCACAAGGTCTACACAACGCCCAGAAGCATTGTTTTTCAAATGAAACCAGCATGAGTCTGTGCATGGGACAGAGCTTCCAGATTTCTCCTCAGGCTATTTGTTCTCTTGGCTTCTTGTCCCACACTGGTGCATGGCACAGGCTGCTGACAACCCCTCGCAGCCACCCTGGCACAGCCACTGCACAGTGGGCAATGCCACGGACTGCCAGGAGAGCCACTCTGCTTGCACACAGCAGGCACGTGCTCCCAAAGGTGTGTGATAAGCAGGTGAGCAGGGGCTGACACATTCACACTCATCCTCCTGCGATTTGGAAATGATCTTCGGAGCAGGGAGGAAAGCAGAGGGTGGGAGAAAACCAGCCAGAAGTGTTTGCACTGTGACAACGTGAACAATGCAAATATTTCAGCTTTAAAATATGTTTGGAATGACAGAGAATGCCAACATCTCCCTCGTCTTCCCAGAAATAGCTTTGAATCATTGCTGCCCTAACATAAATTCCCCACCCCACCGAATCAATTTTGCAAACAGATTTTTATCAGGCACAAGTTGACGGCGTGAGCAAGCACACGGCAGATGGGTGGATGTGGGACACGTCAGAGGAGGATCCTCCTACAGCTGCTGGACTTGACAATCCCACACCACTCACTCCTGATGGGCATCCAACTCCACTGGCTCTGCACCACGGCTGCGAGGAGAGTTAACCAGAACTGCTGTTCTCTGGAGGGAAAGGACAATAAAAGCAGGAAAGATGTACATGTGTTTGTACCCACTAAAACTGTTTCATTTCGTTGTTCAGACCTGAGGCTAGAGCCACTTCCACAGAAGTCTACTCCTTCAAGAAATGGTTGGGAAGCCACTCAGTGTGTGCATGCTTTCCTTCGAGCACTCCACAGTCCTCAGGACAAGAATTGCTCTTCTCATGTTGATGTGTTTGAGGTGTTTCACCTTCCACAGGACTGGTCAAGCCACACACTCGGAGAGGTCTCTGCATCACACTTGGATTTTGGATAACCATGAGGGAGCAACAGGATGTTGGCAGCATTGGTGTGTCCATGGCTGCTACCACGGTTCTGCAGGATCCCTCTGCCTGAGCATCCTGTGGATTCGCTGGCGACCACCCCTTTCCCAACGGATTTGAGCACAGCCACAGCTGGCCAAGGAAGCATCTCTCCCCCATGGCAGAGATGCATGGCCCTGGGAGACAGCCCAGCTGTTGCTGGGTCTCTGCCTGCAGATGTTCACCAAAAACCCAAGAAATGAGCCCAGAGCACGTTTCCTCCAGCGAAAAACAACCTCCCATGGGGAAGGGAGAGCCCAGCATGATCCACGCTACGAACTCAGAGGCTATGGGAGGACACACACCCAGGGACGGCCAACGCTCACAGCGCGTTCCATTCTCCAACTCCTCTGCGCTATTGTTCCACAGCCATAAGGCGCTGGAATTCTAGGCTGGTTTCTACAAGAGGGAGCCCGGGGTGCCGGAACCGAGGTGCCGCCTGCTAATTCCCTGGGCGGCCGCGCTGAGCCCTCCACTCCCACGCATCCTCTCCCAGTTCAAAGCACTGCTGCCTGTCCACCCCCTCCGCTCCCCTCCCCCAGCCCCGGATTACTCAATTAGAGATTATGCTTTTGCCAGTTACCTCCAAGCCAACTGGGGCCTCTGCCAAGGTCAACACAAGTTCCAGCCAGTTTCATTAATAACTGCGAGACCAACCCACTGGAAACTCTGAGAGGTTAATCCCAGCAACAGATCAATGTTCCCGTAACAAAGCCACAGAGCTGAAATGCGACTGGTGATTTACCAGCCAGCCCAGCTATCCCTGCTGGGAGCTGTGGCACTGCTCCTCCAAGCACAACTCCCTGTACCAGGGCAAACCTTGCTGCTGGAGACCCCAGCCTCCCACTCCTCTCCCCCAGCAGGTTCTGCAAGGGATGGAGCAGCACTGCCAAGGCACCAGCCAGCGCAGCCAGGAGGAAGGAGAGCTCCCAAAAGGCCTTTCGGCTGTCCTCAGTGCCCTGCCAGCCTGCGGCCGGGGCAGGAGTTAGCAGGCTAGCCAAGAGCCTTTCCATCCCACAGCTTGTCTTCCAGGAGTTCATTGTAAATTGGGCTCTGGAACGGGCAGCCAGTGTGAAATTTGGCATGTACGCTGCTGGCTTCAATGCATCATTAAAAAGGCATTTCAAATGTGTTAATTCCTCTTTTTCAATTAATTGCTTTTAAATCTAGATTAATATGCATCAAAGCAAAATACCCTTTGCCCTGATTTCTGCTTTGCCATACATATTTCCTGGCCTTGGTGCTGTCTTTTCCTAGACTCCCCCCCCTCCCTTTTCTTATTCCATTTTTTAGTCCATAGCACAACAAAAACACTCATGCAGAAAGGGAAGAAATTAAAACCCTCCAACAATGTAAAGCAGAGTCCAAGTCCTAACAACACATGGCTTCTTAATTGCCTTTTCCATCCATAGTTGTTAATTATTTTACAAAAGAGGGAAGTGGCATTGTCCCTTGTACAGATGGGGAAATCTGAGATACAGAAAGGGGAAGAGACTTACCCGGTGACCAGTGGCCTGCCAGGGCAGATGGCAGCAAGGTTCAGGTTTCCTAAGCCTCCACCCAGCCCAGTACCCGTGGGATTACATGGCTCCCTGGAAGTGAATTCCTGTCGGAGCAATAGGCTACGCGTAAGTGCAGCCAGCCAGCCCTTGCAAGGGGACTAAATGCAGATCACGACTGACTCACATCCTATAGGAAGGAGCAGCAAACCACGTACGTGGTGGAAAAGCAGTCTTAAAAACGAGGAGAAGAACAAGTGGAAGCATAATGGGAATAAGAGGAGATGGAAAAGGGAGAGGCAGGACGAAGCTCCAGCTCTGGAGAGGGGAGAGCAGGCGCTGATCGACCAGACGTGCCACGCTCGCCGTCCCTACGGGGCAGGATCGCAGGCAGCACCAGCTGCGCACGTATGCGCAGGGACAGGGATCGTGCACAGCATCATTGGCCTGCTCTGGGGCTGCCTGCTCTCCTCCTGCCTGCTCTGGGGCTGCCTGCTCTCCTCCTGGCTGGTCTTGGGCTATCCGCTTGCTCTCCTCCTGCCTGCTCTTACGTGATGGAGGTCCGTGACTTTATCGGAAAGAAAGCAGAAGCCACCGAGGGTCCTGGGAACTAGGTCCTGCACCTCTGCCAAGTACACACCTGGCAAAGCCACATCACGACAGCTTTTCCAGCAAATTGCACATCCAGGCTCACAGTGATTGAACAAACAGTCCTGCTTCAGCTGTGTCTGGTTATTGTCAGGCAGCTGAAGGGAGCACCTTCTCAGGGGCAGCATCAGCCCTAGCTGACACATGGGGCATGGGGAGATTTCATTCCTCTGCAAGAGACTGAGCTCACCAGAGCCCTCTTGGCCACATCCAGCACCAGGAGCCCAAGACCACGGCACTGCATCAACATGACAACAATCTCTCTCAGGGAAAAACATGCTGAAGTGGGAGAAAGCAGCCAAGAAAACAACCTTCTGCTCCCTGGCTTAAAAAAACCCACCAATGTGGATATGAGCAATGTGAGGTTCATAAGGAAAGGTAATATCTTTTACTAGACCAAGTGAGATTTAGCTGAAAGCTGCTGCTTTTGAAAGGCACACTGCCCAAAAGCATGTCTGCTTTCTCCAGCTAGAATGTGCTGATCCAAGAGAAGACATTACCTTCTTACACATTAAGCCTTGCTTAGAGTGAGGCTGCAGTGATCCTGAACAGGATAAATGGGCCTAGCTCATACCATATTTGAGAGAGGTAAATAAGGAATACAAGACAGGAAAGATCCACTTCTCTTTGGGGAAAAAACTCTGGAACCTGTTACCAGTATTTGTCCCATCAATTACTCCATCTGTGTTTGGAGCACAGATTATGGCCTTGGAAACATGCAGGAATGGTGTTGACTTCTCTCCCCTGGGCTGAAGGTTGGTAAATCCAGTTGTCAGTGGTTATCAGGGATGTGCTAAACTCACACCCCAACACAGACCCAATTCTGCATCTCAGCTCCACTGCTGCTCTGAAAACAGCGGAGACCAACAGGTATATCCACTGCCCCAGAGCAACATCCATTACAGTTACATCCCCTGGGGCAGCCAGGCTGGTGCCCAGAGCATGTAACCAAACCCCCATCCTTTTGACTGAGGGTTTTGTGGAGCTCTCACTGTGCAAAAATCAGCTCAATCTGCAAGATCACCATGCAAAATAGTCCTAGTGCTGTTACTCCAGTTGAGCTCCTTCCCACTCTGTGACTGTAACAATGAGGAATGGGGTAAGGGGTAAGCGAACAACTCCTAGGATACTCCATCTAAACAATCAGCAGCATGTTTAGCAATCCTGGGTTCACGTGGTGCATCTCACCCAAAGAGCTCACCCAGCTGGCAAAGCTGCCCTAGATAAAGTATCGAGCGACTTTGTCAGGCACTGAGTCAGCAGCACAGACAGAACAGCAAATATCTCTCAGCTCTGGTCACTGGGACACACATCCTGCTGCCCTGTATGTGCCACTGCTCTGGGACACACGTCCTGCCAACACACATCCCACTGCCACCACACATGTGCCACCACTGCAGGACACACTCAGCACAGAGCCTCTCGGGGAGGTCTGGATTATCTGTCCTAGGTGATGAGTTACACCACCAGAGCCCAGGGCTGAGTTCAACAGTTGCTGGCTCACCATGGATGCAAGAAGCACTTCTACCTTTATGTGCAGCCCAGATCTGCAAGTGTCCAGAGCTGTGGCCAAAGGCCAATCTCAGTTCTTGGCATTTACCCTAGACCAGCACACCCAGAACACCTCCTGCACCACACTGAGGCTCAGGGCAATGCACAGATTAGCTACAGGAACTTTTCCATGACCTTAACACCCACCAAGAGTTTATAGACTAGTCTGAGGACAACTGCTCAGGACTAACGCCAAGAGACTGCTATTAACCCAATTTCCCAAGCTGCAAAGGCAGACAGGCCCTACGTCCCAGACTTGCCTTCTGCTCCCAACCACTTGAACAGCACTGAGATCATCCAGTCTTGTTGTGAGCTCCATCAAACCCATTCTGGAAACAGCCCCTGCTAGTTACAAACAACTAACCCCAGCTCCACTCAGGCTCTCACCAGTCAGGGACATCACATTTCCTTCTACCTTCCAGACTCTAAAATTACAAATGGCTCCACTAAAAGCATAATCTTGTCTCACTGAATTCATCTTAGCTTTCTCTCTCTCTCTCTCTCTCTCTCTCTCTCTCTCTCTCTCTCTCTTTCTTTCTCTTTCATTAACAGAAGTTTTAAGCCCCATAAAACGCAAGTAATTCTTGGAAATGTGTCACAGACCAAGAAGCAAATGCAGCCCCTAAGCTCACCAACTAATGCCTCAAGAGCAGCTTTGCCTATTAGAAACAAATAGTTGAGACAATCTGTGGTTTTCTGGTGAGAGGTGGAGCAGAACTGCTGGTGGGAATAATGTGCCGGCAGGAAAGTCATCCTGGTTTCTGCACATCTTCAGAGAGGAATACTTTTTGTTTTGTGGACAACACTGTATTTCCTGCATCAGCCACCCAACTAACATCCCCCCAAGGACACTCTATGCATCAGAGCCACCACAGAACACCCCAGGGCACAGAGAGCAGAGTCCTGGCTGGTCACAGCATCACCTCGTTAAGACACATCTCAGAGGGAGCAGCAGTGATGGAACACCAAAAAGCCAAAACACCTCAGAGGCATCTTTTCCAAGGCAACACATGATCAAGAGCTAAAGGAGAGCCACTTCACATGTCTGGTGCATTTCTTGTGGCTTCTGAGTTTAAACACATCTCTTCAAAAGGAGCTGCTCCATCCCTTCCAGCAGCAGCTCACCATTCCCAATCAGCAGACCTTGCAGCCCTCTCCTCCAGGAGATCCAGCCAGGCCTCCCTTGGCATCTGAACTACTCCAAAGTTAAATATCCTTCTCATTCAAGACAGGTCAGAAGGATCCCAAGCAAGCCCACAGGTACTGTACAGATAAGAGATGTCTGAATATCCCAACATTCCCAAGGAAGAGCTTTCTAGCCTGTGTGTTATTTCAGTCAGCTCCCACAGAGACTCAGCACACCATCCCCATCACCTTGGGTACAGATGTGACTTCCCTTCCATTTCACTGAAGGCTCAGGCAATTCCCAAGCCCAGCCTGCAGCTGCACTAACCCTCAGCACTGGCAGCATGAGCCAGCTGCTCCCAGCACATTTATCCAGCAAGACTTTCCTGCCAACCAGGAGCATGTCCAAACTGGAGGTAAAATCAAATACAATTTACCCCAACAGAGCATGAAAGTAAATCCAAACAGGCACACAAACAAGGGATTTCTCTTTGCAACATTTATTCCATGTGCAGAGGGAACAATTGCAAGTGAACGATTTGCTTTGTTAAATGAGACTGGGATGAGGGAGGCTTTCCTGAAGAAAATTATATTAAAGAACCACCAGCAACCGATTCCAACCCTTCAAACACCAATATTAAATAAAGAGATGTGATAAACGAGAAACGTCAAGTAAAAATCAAATCAGGGCAGAGCATCCAGAAAAGCCAGGCATGACCATCCTTAATTCAGCCTACAGGAGCTTCCAAATTGTTCTGGCGCATCTAATGGCCCAGCAAATACAACCAATGGCAATAACAGTTATGGGGAAAGCTGATATGCTTCTGTTTCCCCAGAGCTGCCACCCCATTTCAGGGAATATTATCCAACACCACCAAGCACTGCTCGATGCATTGAGACTCACCATCTACACAAAACTCAGCAGCAGCTCAGAGCCTCAAAGGCTACACAAGCCAAGGGGATCCCAAAATCCAGACCTCCAACCCAGCTGGCATCAGCCATCAGCCCCTCACCTTTGAGAGATCCTCTGTCCCTCCCTGCTGGCTCTGGCTCAGGAGAGGTGAGTGCCGCATCAGAGGGTCCTGCAGCAGGTCCAGGCGTGGCCTCTTGGTTTCAATGAACTCCAGGTCTGACGGCTTGGTCAGGTCAGAGAGATAGGAATGCGCCTCGGTTCTCAGGTGCAGCTCCTGAGATCTGGGGACAAAGGGAAAAGAAACTTCAGAAGACAAATTACGCTCTCCCCTGCTCTGTGACTGTAAATCACTCAAGTTGGACAAGGCTCAACCTCTGCCTGTTTCCCAGAAGGATGCAGGAGGGGAGGTCAGGTGGCTTGGACTCAACCATCTCAGGTCTCTACAGACCCAGATGCACAGCCCCATAGCTCGGCTGCTGGGCACAGTGTATGTCCTGCAGCAAGATTACCACCATCCTCCGAGCCCAACAAGCCACTCTGCTGTCCCCCTCCTCAGCACCACTGCTGTGTTCCCTGGAAAGCCCTGCTGCCACCTCCTGTCCCACCACATGTTGTGTGGCTGTCCTTACACCAGGGCAAAGTGAACAAGGCTGCAGGTCTGAGCCTTCCCTGTCATGCCACATAGGTTGGGCTGGGCAGAAAAAGCCAAACCTACAAAAATCCTCCTATCTGGTCCATAAACTGCCCACTAAGACCAGGCAGAACTCCCTTCTGCCAGGTTTGGCTTATTTAGTGAAAAGTACCTGCACCACTGTTTATATTTAGCATCTTCTATAGGAATACCAAAGATTATGTGTTGGGGAAAATAAAATGCATACTCCTCTGTGGCTAGACAGTAGGGATTTATTTTTCCAGGATGGGGGAGGAAAGAAACCAACCACATGTAGTTGCATGTCTCTGACACAGACCTGGAAGGCTATAAAAGCACATTATCCAGCGATAGCAACTGTACCAATGAGTCACATCAGACTCAAATATCCTTCACCTGTTAAATATGATGCAGTTGGTAATACCTGGAGAGTGGGCTTGGTTTTGTCTTTTTTTTTCCTAAACAAATGTAAAACTTCTTTTGTAGCTCTGTTTTTCCTAGCAGGATTCTCTTGTGGGAATTGTAAAGGGATCCTACAAAAACACATTAAACATTTTACTATGCCCCAGGACCAGCTTTGCTGCAGCAGCTCCAAGGGTGTGTTTTTAACACTTCAGGCAGAAGTGTCTCTTAAAAAAATAAAAATAAAACAAAGCACAGGAGAGTTGAAGCCTGAGGAAAAAAAACATGGCTTTTTTTTTTTTTTCTTTACCCCTTAAATGAATTGTTCAAGTTCTCCTGAGCTGGTGGTGAAGTCCTCCCCAGCTCCTAAACACCAACAAACTAAACAGCCTCTGGAGCTGCTCAAAAGGCAGTGAGAGGATGGGTTTTGTCAAAAACAAGCATAAAAGGTACAGGGTCTTGTGCACCATTTGGCCACCACCCACAAACTGCAACTGCTGACATTAATTTCTACTTAGAGCTAATTAAGTATCTCAGAGATGATGGCAGCAGGGAAGGACCCAGAGCCCCCTGAAGCCAGCGGCTATAACAGCTCTGGATCTCATCCAGGGAGAGCAGGAACCCTGGAGAAATCCACCTTCTCAGGGGCACCACCCCGAGCACAGCCCTCTGCCCTCCCCTGCAGCAGTGTGGCCAACTCAGCTCCAGGGAATCAAGATAAAGTTGGGGGTTTATTTTTTAATTTAAACATCAAGAGCAGGCACAAAGCGTGTGCAGCCAAGCTCTGCTGCTGTGGGCTTGGCGCTGGGATCGGGTGGTAGCTTTGCTGCTGACACACAGAAACAGAATCTGGCTCATCCTCTTCCTCCTCCCCAGTAAAAAGGGGCCAGGAGAGCAGGGAGGCTCCAGCACTGCCCTTGGTGCTCCAAAGACAGTGCTCGAGACAGCACATGCACAGCAAACTTTGCAGAGCTGAACAGCCCTGAAATCTGGCACCGAAGCACAGCTCGCTTCACCTGCAAACACTTTCACGCTGAATGATCCTCAGCTTTTCTCAGCAAGCCCAGAAATCTCTCCTGGCACCTCTCGGGTTTCCTGCTGGCTGGTCCCAACTCCTCGTGCAATCCCTGCCCACAGCTGCACTCCTGAAATCAGGCTCTGCTGTAAAACCCACCAACAATAAGCAACTGTTGAGCTGGGCAGGTGCTAAAATATTCCAACACCCAAGGCACTGCCGTACCGAGGCAATTAAAAATTAGATGTATTTATTTTCACTCCTTTCCCTATTTTTTTTTTAAAGCCAAATTACCAAGAAGCTGCTAATTGACATGGGATGGCTCTGGGACCTCTGCAGTTGTCAGGAACCTGACACAACTGCTACGCTCAGAAAAAAAACATGGATTTTGAAGATAAGAGCACCACTCAGCTTTACAAAGGCAGTTACTCACAGCGAGGCAGGGGCCACACCAGGGAAAGCAGCTGCAATGTTATAGGGTGCTATTTTATTTCCATTTCCACATCCATTGGAACTGCTATTAACTTTATCCACTGGAATTTCCAGCCGCTCCCGAGATTGCTTTGCCTGACACAACCCGCTCAGCCTGTCCTGGCTGCAAACACAAATGCTCTTGCTTGAAACCTTCACACCTTTCACTCCTCACATCCACACCTGCAGCGAGCTCTCTACAACAGACTTTTATACAGCAATGACGTTGCTGTCAGTGCAAAAACAACCCTGCCTGAAAACCCCTCCCGTTACACCGAGTTTGGGGGTTGCTGCATTTTCCAAATAGTTCCCACCTGGCTGGTTTATTCCAGACATTCCTATTTTGCTGAAGGGAAAAAAAAAAACATGTGAGCATAATTAAATCAAGTAAAGCAAATGCCAGTGTTAATTATGAAGTGGGGCAGGTTAGTCTTCACCTGAGTCCTTTGCCACAAACACTGAACTCCTTTCAGAGAAGCAGAGCAGCGTGAGATCTGCTGACACACCAGGCCCAGGGTTTGCCCAACTTCCAGCCATCCACACACAGCTCTGCTCAGGGCAGGTCTGAGTCCACATAATTAAATCAAGTAAAGCAAATGCCAGTGTTAATTATGAAGTGGGGCAGGTTAGTCTTCACCTGAGTCCTTTGCCACAAACACTGAACTCCTTTCAGAGAAGCAGAGCAGCGTGAGATCTGCTGACACACCAGGCCCAGGGTTTGCCCAACTTCCAGCCATCCACACACAGCTCTGCTCAGGGCAGGTCTGAGTCCAGAAGACCAAGATAACCCAAGATTAGACCTTTGGTTTATTACTAATCCGACAAACGAATCGCACCCTCCCAGCTGCAGAGCCGCGTTACTCATTCACCGGGGCAATTCCTCAGAACTCACACAGGGTGTAAGGAACCTAAGAGCAGATAAAAACCTACAGCAATGTGAGGCACCTGCAGCTCACTCCAGCATGTGTGGGTCACTGGGACTCAGGAAAACATCTTTTGCTACGTGATACCTACACCAGAACCAGCTGAGCTTGAGATGGGCTAAAAACAGGGGTTGGCTGCTAGCTGGGTATCAAGGAATTATAGAATCCTTAAGGTTGGAAAAAGACCTCTAAAATCGCTGAGTCCAACCATTAAGCTGAGAGCATCTCTCTTGGGAGAAAGGATCAAATTATATATCCTGAGGTGCCCTTGAGGCTTGTAACAACAGCCTTGACGAGATCTGTGAATCTTACCTTTACTTTCCTGAAGCCAAATCACTAGCAAATGGGCAAGTCCAAACTTTTGGGGAGGTCAAAGACAACTCCCACACCCCACTAACCCACCTCAGGAGCACACTGCCTGTCTCTTTAGAGCACCACAACTCTCCCCTGCTCTTTGAACCTTCCCATCTCTGCATCAGCTGAGCAATAGAAAGTGGCTGCAGGAAGAACGACAGTTACTCTGCAACATCCAGCAAACCCAGCTTGACTTCCCACAGCTATGCTTCCTGCATCAAGGGCTCAAAACATCATCAGCAACTCTGAGCTGGCTCTCACCAACTTCCCAGCAAGGGCACACTTTAAGAATTGCTCCCATCCACAAATACTGTTCCTTACACCACAGGGCCAAACAACATAACCAGGCTGGAAAACTCACTCTCACTGTCTCTTGGAACCAGAACCAAGACAAATGATGGCCTTGATGAAGCTGTTTATTTCCTCCAGCTGAGATGGTTTGGTGGGAAATTGTCTCCAAAAATAAGTTTTAAAGAAAAGTCTCCAACCCCCACAGGTACAGACAGACAATAAAAGCTTTTGAGAGAGAGTAATATAGAAAACCACTGGTGCTGAAGTGAATTATTTATAGCCAGCTAAGATTTGTCAGAGGTTTCAACAAGCCCTTTACAGCTAATGAGAGCCAGAGTGAGAGACTGGGCAAATTGGGACCTGTTAAAGAGAGAAACTCCAGGGTTTGTAGGGACAAACCTGCTACCAGACACCTAGAAAAACACTCATGGGGCCAGCTGATATATTTCCTCTGTCATATAGGTGGAGAGGGAGAAAAACCATCATGACTTGACAACAACTGAGGCCATGGGAAGAGCTGCATGTCTGGGCAGAGAAGATGGAGCTCCCACGCCCTCAGCACCGTCTGCCAGCAGCAGGACTGAGTCTTCCCAAGCCAAAGGTGTGGGACAGCCTCGAGCAGGATGCTTAGCTCACCATGTGCCCCAGCTCAGGGACTTCCAGGTCCTCGGGAAGTCTGACCAGACGGTTCCATGTGCCTCCTCAGGATGCTCTGGCTGTGTGTTCCCACACAAGGGCAGGTAGCTGTGCCTCAGCCACCTCCCAGCCAACTGCAATTTAGCCCCTGGGCTCCTCGGCCAACAGGATTAATCCCCCTGAACAGACACAGTGATCCAGCCTGCTCTTATGCCATACTGCACATGGCTATCTCAGAGGGCTGCAGAAACACAGCAGCTGCCCAACATATTCTAAATGTCATCCTGCAGATCCACACTGGGCAAGCTCTGCAAACTCCTCATGCCTGGTAAGCAGAACAGCTCTGCAAGAGGAGTGTGGTCCCCTGAACTGGGAAAATAATCTCCTATGAAAATAGTCACTCATTCTGGATAGGTGGAATATACTGTGTTAACATACACACTACTTACTTACAGCTACATTTCCTGCCAGAAATTCCCATTATCCACCCCAGCATTCCTGTGTTAATATGGAACCTTGCTCTAAAATCCCAACACCTATGAAAAGGCAGAAACACCCAGTTCCTTGATTTTTCAGACCCTTCACCCCACTGGCACCTGCCATTTAACACTCAACCCAGTTTTTCTCACTTCTTTTGAGGACCAAAATATATATAGAAGAGGAAAAAAAGCCCTAATCCTTGTCACCTTGCCAGGACATTCCGCTGCAAGTATTCATGGTACGACTTGTACCAACAGCAGATCCTGAAATACTTCTCTTCACTCCTGCAGTCCAGTTGGCACAGCCAACCGAACAAGCTAAGGGGAAGTCTGTGGATCCTTCCAAGAAAAAGCCTGCTACCAAAAAATCCATCACGGAAAGCAGCACATCCCTGTAAAGACAGAGAGCCAACTTTCCCTATAGCAAGAGATTCAGAGTGGTTCAAGTTTTCCTTCCCTCTTCCAAGCCAGAATTGCTGCACAGGGAGTTCAAGTCTTTGCCCAACCACCAAGGGCCGATGACGACTCTCAAGGCTGACGCACGTGGAGAAGGGCAGTCTGCAATTCCCCAGTGAGCTTCTTGCTCAGGAAGCTTCAAGATGTGGGACCATCTCAGCACCCCATGCTTTTCAGCAAGTTACCACTTAACAGCTTTTTGCCAACAACACTTGATTCATCCTTAACACGCTGTGCCCATGGTGAAATGTTGCATTGCTTTGTTCCCTTTCCAGTGGATCACAACTAACCACCATCCCGGTTGCAGCCAGAAGAGACCAAAAACCTGCAAACCCAAATGATTTTCGTGGGATTTAAAACATCCATGGGGTCAAGCCTCAAATACCACATGCAAAAACAGCTGCAGAGGCTTTAGAGATCTGCTCAAGATGAAGGCGAAGCCAAACTGGGGGACAATCCCCAACACCAACACAGAATGAAGTGAATCCCTGTGGTTTCCAGGTGAACAGCAGCCACTCTCCAGGCTCAGAGGAACTGTGATGGAGTGGCCCAAGGGCTGAACCACTCTCCAGCTGCAGGCACTGCTCTGGGTCAGCGTGAGGCACAGCAATGGCAGGAATGTCCATCTGGGAACACACACAGGGCTCGATCTCCAGCGCTGTCAGTCTGCCACATCCCACTCGCACCAGACTTGCAAGCTGATTTCCTTAAGGAGGGGAGTGATCCTGGAAGAGCATCAGCCACCACAACCAGCAGCAGACAGGCTGCTTCATCTGAACCCCTGAAGCAACTGGAGATTAGAAAGGTTCCTCTCTGCCAACACTTGCTTCCAGAGGAGGATTGTCTTGCGCCCACCACCACTGCATGCCAGGTGGGCTATCAGAGGTAACCATGATGAGGGTCTTCCTTTCACACACAGCACACCCCTGTTCTTCCTTCTACTTACCCGCTGTGCTGTGTTCTGGACATTGTTTGCCTTGGTCTCTCCCTCCTCCCAGCCCCTCACACCGAGAGCCAGCTGCCTCTGCTCAAAACCATCAATCCCAGCCCAGGAACAAAGCCAAAGCTCTTAGAGACGCGCCCGGGGAGAGCCTGCCAAGGGAACTCAGCTGCAGAGATGGCTGCCTTCACCACCCTCCCTCATCCAGGATTTGCTCTGGCAGAGCCACAGCTATTTTTTGAGGTGGGCACCTTTGACCAACCCAACCTGCTCCAGGAGGCAACAGGGTCTTGGCCCTTGAGTACCTGAGGAACCATCATCATGCAAAGGGCTCCACTTACAACACAGCAGGCACTGTTACAGTAGGTCTTCACACCACAAAGGTGAAATAGCAAAGCCCCCAGAGGATAGATTTTTAAGTGTAGTACTTAAAGATGCAGAGAAACAGCAGTTGGCTCCGTAAAACAGACTAACACCTCCCCAACCCCAAGAGAACCCGATTTAAATTACTTCAATAAATAATTACATTGGATTGAGAATTCCTCTAAAATTTCTTCACAGACCCCCTTCTGCATCCCCAGATGCCCCAAAATTTTGTTTTAACGAGTCTGTGTCCCAGCATTCTGGCACAAGATGCCAGCTGAACTGAAGTGGTATTGTTAGCTTTATTACCTAGTATAGTTTTAGCAGAAGTACAGGATTTTTTGTATGTTATGGGGAAAAGGAATGAAATCTAAGTTGAGTCCATTAAAATAAAGTTTCTTTTTATAGCATGCCAAAACATCACCATTCAGGGTGAAAGTGAGGTAACATGATAAGCATGTGGATATATATCTAGTCCTGACAGCCTTGATTAACATTTACCCACATTCATGTGATTGTCATCACTAAAATAAGTTTGGAGACTTTGAAACATTTGTAGGCCAAAGGAAGATGCCTGGGTGACCACACCAAACCAGGCATGTGGTACAGCAGACACCAAGGCTTGCAGTTGGTTTGCCTAGTTATGTAGAATAACCAAGATACACTTTTTAAAATAGCATATTCAGACCTTGAAGCCTTCATTTTACTGGAGAGCAGAACTGCTTCTCCATTTTGCAAACCCCCAATAGTGGGAAAAAAAAAAAAAAAAGAAAAAGGAAAAAAAAAAACCCAGGCAGGAGCATGTTGCTGGGTCCTCTTTACCCAACTTCCCCAAATTTAGCTGAATCTGACCCAGTTCCAACTTAACCACGTTACCCTGTGCTAAGAAATCAAAGCACTGAGAAATCAAAGCAAGCCAAGGCAGCACAACATGCTGCAATAAATTACTGGTTATCAGAAGCGACCTGACCCTCTGGAACATGCAGGTGCCACGAGCACAATCCAGGAGGGCACATCCAAGAGGACAAATGCAAAACCAGCTTTGGAGGATGCTTTTTGCCTCTAACTTCTCAAGGGTTTGTTTCTGCTGAGCACCAAGCTGAATCCACCAGAAAAAGAGCCTCCTGTATATATGTATTATGCATCCAGCACCCTGAGGTCTTCCTCCTCTGCCACAACAATGATGATTTCAGAAAAACAGATTCATCTCTGACTCTGCACTAGTTTTGTTCTCGGCTTGACTAAGGAATAAGCATAAAAAAAAAATGTTTTGCATAAATCTACTGTAGCAAGGCTTTTCTTTCACTCCCAGGCCAGTTTTATCCAAAACCACTAAGCATCAAATGCAGAAGAGAAACTGAGAGAGAGAGCAGTGTTTTGAGTCAAAACAGAGAGTGAGAGTAATGCCCTTCAGAACAGATCAGCTCTGGTGGTTAAAGCACCTCCAGCATTCCCAGCCACACAGCACTCGCCTGAGTGGCACCAAAACCACTGCAACCTCCCACGGGTGGTAAGGGCAGGAAACAGGGACACTGGGAGAGGCGTGAGGGGAGCAGACAGGAAAAAAAGCAGCTCAGAGAAAGTTGTCAGGAGAAAGAGAAACAAAAACAATGAAAGCAGGGAGAAAGAGCAGCAGCAGAGGAAGCGGAGATGGGGGTGGAAATGAGCTCTTCTCACCCCTCCCTGCAGCCCCGGGAGCCACAGACCAAACCCAACCACACAGCTTCATTTCCTACACTAGAGGAGCCAACACAACCAGTCACTGCGACTGTAGCTTCACAGAAGGGAGGGGGATGGGGTTTTTTGTTGTTTTGAAGACTTCTTTTAAAATGCATGACAGCCCAAGAGAAGAAACCAGAAGGCAAAGGCGCAAGGAAGCTAAACTGGAGCAGAGCCTGAGCACAGTCAGTATCCATACACAGCATAGAATCACCCAGGTTGGAAGAGACCTCCAAGATCATTGAGTCTTGATTACCTACTGTGGTTACTAGACCATGACACTAAGTGCCACATCCAGTCTCATCTTGAAATTCTCCATCACCTCCCTGGACAGCCCATTCCAATGCCTGATCACTCTCTCCGTAAAAAATCTCTTCTAACCTAAAGCTCCCCTGGCAGAGCTTGAGTCTGCCCAGTCCCTCACACCCTCCCACTCCCAGCACACCATCCTGGCTGCTGCAGGATGCCCAAGGCTCAGGGGAAGGTGCCAGTACCTTTCATTGCCCGGCTGGAACTCGGAGAGCAGGGACGGTCTCCTCCGCTGCGGCTGCATGATAGAGCCCGGCGGGAGGTGGGAAGTGAAATCCCTGGAATGATGCTGGTACTCCAACAGCGCGACGTCCTGCAGGAACAAACACAGAAGAGCTCGTTAGGCTGGTGGGAACTTTCAAGCAAGCAGAGAGCCCTGACAACTCAAAAAACTCCATGTAGATATTTCTCCTTTGAAGCACTGGGTGCTGGACCACAAAGCTCAATACTCTTCCCTCCCCAAAAGGTTCCCAGGAACTCCCAGACCTGAACTGAGTTGGGATGGTAGCTCAGCCCCCCAACCAGCCTTTTCCCAGGGCTGCTGGCAGGCTGACTCCTGGGATGGGACCCCAGTCCCAGCCACTGAGCACCCACACAGGGATTTTTGGCATCCAGACAGTCCTGATGACAACTGCAAATCCGAGAGGAAGAACAGGTAAGAACAAAATTAAAAGTCACAGGATTCTTTCAGCTTCAGTAATCCATGCAGCAGCATGGAGAAAGAAAAAAGGAGGGGGGTGAAGACAGAAGAGAAATCACAAATGTTATCTCGAGTGTTTCCCTTTAAACACAGCTCCCCTGGGCTGAGCTCAAGGGGTTTGAAAGGACAGTTTGCTACTTATTATGTGTATGTCCCTTTTGTTCCTTGACCCTTGGAGAGTACAGTACAGTATGTTCCTGATTTTAATTAAATAAGAAGCCCTCCTTCTCTGTGCCACAGACTGATTCCAGCAATGGTATTTCAGTAGCTACATTCAACTGCAATTTTTTATTTGCAGATAGATACTTGACCAGAAGACTAATCATCTAATTAACTAAGGCCTTCAGCAACAGCATAGAAAGCCCTGTCACAGAATATCCCTGGTAACACTGACACACATTTACGTTAGAAGACCAATTCCACCTGGGAATCTATTTTTGAACACTTCTCAACTGGAACATGAAAGCTTCAACTCCCTCAAAAAGAAAAAGAGAAATTTCAGGGTCTAAAAAGAATAGAATTAAATCAATAAACAAGGCACCATGTGCGTGCAGCTGATGTGAGCAGGGACTCTCAGCCCCAACAGCTGCAACAGGAATTATTTGATCAGATGTAGTGAAGATCAACATGCTCCAGCACTAGGGAAGCTGGGGAATTGCCCCAGCAAGGTGCATGGCAGGCAAAGAAAGGATTTTGGAGATTAAAAAGCAACAGCCTGTGCCTGGAGACTCTCCCAAGCTGGAAGTGAACAAAGCAGACCAAAGCTGGATGCCAGGATCTCCTCCAGCCAGTTGTGGAGCAGAAGGGAATATCAAGGCCCACCATCTTTGACCACCAGAGGGTAAAGCAAGATGTTTGCATAGGAGCTTTTCTGGAAAGTCAGGAAGAAAACCAGAAAGTGTAAGCACTTAGCCTGGGGGAGCCAAGAAAAGCAGATCTCTTACCCCACGTCCAGGCTCTCTCATACAAAAGCTGAATAGGCCAAATACCACGGGGAAGAAGAAGGGCAATGGTGTCCAATGGCCACCACTTCTCCATGTGCCTACAAAGGTGTGCTAGTTTTTGGAATCCAGGCAATAACGTGGTACTGCTCCTTTTCTGTTCTGACCCGTCTTGGGAAATGCCAGGAACCCGGGGCCTCTGCCAGCCCCGACTCCTGGATAGCCTCTCCAGCCTGGCCACGTCAGACCTCAGCCTCTGGGACAAGGGGTGTCTGCAGACAGGTTCTTGTGACATAAGGAGGGCATGACAGGGACAGTGTCTACTCATCCTCACAAGGATGTTCCACTTCAGCTGTAAATTCAGGCATTAAGGGAGGATGATACCCCATGATGGTGCTTTTCCTTCAGCTCCCGAGTCCATCCATGCAGGACACCATAGTGGGCTGCAGGACAGAACACACTGTGGGTCCAACCACAGATGGAACAAACTCAAGAGATGTGGAGGAAAGGAGCCCATTAGCTCTTACAGCTGCAGCCAAAGCAGAATCGCTGCCTACAACCAACTTCCCCATGTTCACACTTGTCCTGGCTTTAAATTAGAAATAAATAAATAAGAGCGATGCAGCTCCTGACATCCACCTACAAAACAAACACATTGTGTCTGGGAAGACACACCAATAGGCCCAAAACGAGGACCGTCACCTTCTGTGGGCGTATAAACAAGAATTACCTGTCTGGGAGGCTCGAAGGCTGTGCCCTTGAGAAAAAAAAAGGTTCCTGCATGTCCCGAGAACCATCTGTTTTTCCTTTTCCCCCTGCCCACACTCAGCTGAGCTTTGCCTTCTCCTCCTCTAACCCTGTCAGAAAATGGCTGGTGGAGCTCAGAGCCTGCTGGCATGGCCTGAAGTGATGGGAAGCTCGTCATGCCAGGCTGATAGCTCCGGGCTGGGATGGCAGACCTGCCTCTCTGCCTTCCCCACCGAGGGCAAGGCTGTCAAGCACCAGCTCCTGCTTTTCCAGACATCGCCCAACTCACTCTGACCTGCTCCACGTTGCTCACATCCGCACTGGGTTTTACCAGAAGAAAACATAACCTAAAAAATTAGTGAGGAGGATTAAAACTGACAAATTTCTGTGCCCTGTGATGAACTGTCAGAGGCACCGCGGGAGCCCTGGCAGGACGTAGGTGGACTAATTGCTCAGAAAGTTACTGCAGTAAATTGTACTGTGAGCTGTGTGTTTTTCAAACACAAATGCCAGAAAGGTTTACGAGCTGCCTTCAAACTGCCAGGTGGACTTGGCAGTGCTAGGCTAACGGTTGGACTTGATGATTCTATAGGTATTTTCCAACCTAAACAATCCTATGATTCAGAAGAGGCTTCGGTTTTGTTTACCAAGAGTTTTAAAGGTGCCTGCTGGGAGATACGTTGCTGCCAGCACTGCTGCACCTTCCACACACCAGCATAGACAAGGGACCAGCACCCAGAGGGTGCCACCTGAATTCACCACCACCAAAGCACACAAATGGGTTAGGGTCCATCCTGACCTAAAACCTTCTAGCATAGCCTTGGCACCTGCTCAAGGGCAGCTGTCAGACACCTGAAATAAAACAACTAGAGAACGCTGTGGTCCCAAACTACATGTTGTTTCTTTCCCTCTCCACTGTTCCACCGTTTTGCTGGGTTTTGCTCAATTCTATTTTCTGCTTATCCTTTCCGTCTCTCTGCATCTCTTCCTGCCCTCTGCAAACCCTCCCCCCATCCCCTAAATCTGTTGATCTGTCAGAGCATCTTCTCCAGGGCCCTCAAATCTTCCACTGCCTCCAGTCAGGACTTTCTTCCTTTTATGCCAACCTTCCTGTTGTTCCTTGTGGTTCAGGCGCTCCCACATGGATATACTTTGTGGAAGCACTGCAGAATTTCATAAATTCATGTCATGTCATGACACGGAAGTTAAGGAAGCAGAAAAACCATGGGTAGTCAAGAGCCCTGGCACACCAACAGATTTGGGGGAGGAGGTCAGCACGAGCAGAATCACCAAAGACAGACAGGCACTGAGAATGCCACAGTGCCATAAATCACACTGGCAGAGCAAGGCAGCACTAGGCCAATATTTGGATAAATGAGGTGCTAAAACCCCAAAAGTGGCCTCATTGAAATTCACTTCTTCATGCAGCAGACTGAAGAGGCACCTGGGCCCAGCCTGAAGGGCTGAAAGTGTCCTTTGCTCCTCACCAGAAGAGCTGAACACATCCAAGCTGTCCCTGCCTGGGGAGCTGGGAAGGGGAGCCAGAGAAAGCACCCCCAGTCTCAAGGTCTCTCTGTGTTATTAATTGATTTGCAAGTGCTGAGAGCACCATTTCCATCCCCTTCCTGGTAAATCCTCTGACCCTAAATAACCTGAGTCTACCAGGGTCATTTAGATTTGCTAATCAAACTGTCTAGAGCCAGGAGACTGAATGCACTAATAGAGAAAAGTTCTTGGCAACACAAACAGCCCTGCAGAGGGAAAGAAAGAAAGGAGGGTTTTTTTAAAGCTTTCAGCCTGCTGCTTTACCTACCATAAAGTCTCCAGCAAAATCTTCTGTGCTGTCCTCAACCTCAGGATAACCCACACACTAAGCCAACAAGTGCAGGCAGCCACGCAGCCGTTCTGCCTCTCTTGCTTTCTCTTTTGGACACGTGCACTTGCTGGTGTGCTTCATTTCTCCTTCCCCTGCCTGCAGCTGCCTGAGTCCTGCTGCCTGATCTCCAGTGAGGAGGAAGCAAGCGAGGTCTGAGAGCAATGCTGGAAGCATCCCCAGGCACTGACCTGCAGCACACAGCACCAAATAATGCTATGCCACGGCCAACAGCAGCTCTGATCCTGCTCTCCCAGCTCCAGAACTGAGCACATCCATATGGACAATGTATCTACCGACTGCTCCATCCAGATGGCCTTCCCATGACTCCAAGAATTAGCCCCTGAGGAGAAGACCCCAGAGACATGAGGCCTGCAGAAAGGAAAACTGGAGCTGGTCTTGCAACAGAAAGGCAAACGGCTCCTCCTCTCTTCCTCCCACCAGCAGAAAAACAAGTACAAACGCCGAGTGCTTCTGGCTTCCTTGGAAAACAGCTCTGGAGCAAACCCATGGAGACCTAGAGCACAGCCAGACAAGGACCTGCAGCACAGCTCAAGAGCACAAAGCAATCCATCCTCTTCGCTTACCACGTCTTCAACCGAAAAAGCAACCAGGAGCTCCCTGATGAGTTTCAGTACAAGGCAGCTTTGCTTAAAAACCACTGGCTCTTGTTGTGCCGTGACGCCGAGGAGGAGCAGCCCGGGGTCAGCCACCACATCCGCCAGCTGAGCCAGCTCCCGGCGCAGGGCGGCACTGCCACCGCCGCTGCCTCGAATCACGGCGCTGGTGCAGGCAGTGCCTTGCCTGCAGAGCTCCTGGGCACAGCAGAGCTCACCCAGCCACGAGCCACTGCCCCACACTGTCCTCATCACCTTCTGGAGGCAGGTAAACAGCCCAGGGCACTGCACACACTCCTCGAGGGGCAAATCCCAGCTCCTCGCCACCCCCGCCAAGGATCAGGGCTGCTCGTTACGAGCTCACTCAGTGCTGCATTGTGAATAATTTTTATTTCTTAATGATGTGCTACTTCTGTTGAAACACTCCCAAGCACTTAGCCCCAACGAGGCCAATTAATAATGGCGCGGTCCAAGCAGTGAGCAAAAAACAACACCAAAACATCTCTATTTGTTTCACTTCTCATGAAGTGTCCCTTATCTAATCTCCGTGGAGGATGTCTGGCCCGTTCTGCTGCTGGTGAGCAGCTCGTGTGCCACTGAACTCCTGCTAACCACAGGGGAAGAGTAATGGGTGAGGGCAGTGGGGCTGGTGCCCACCCAGACCGTAGCACTGGTGGCACACAGAGCCACAACTGGGCACTTTACAGCTGCTGCTCTGGCACGTGCCACGTGGCCTAAAGCAGCCCACCATGGTGTCCAAGACATGACCACACACCCTTGGACTGCAAAGCCATCCCATCCCCTTGGGAAACATCCAGCAGGCTGAGCTTCTTGCACCTCCAGGAGCACACAGCCAGCACAGAGTGGTGTATCCCAACTTGGAACCTGTCAGGGCCCTGGACCATCCAGCAATCAACTTGTGTAATAAGCTGCTGCTCAAGTCCCTTGGTGCAGCCCTGGCTGCAGCTTGGCTAGCAAACGATGCCACCCATGAGCCAAGCAGACCAGCTCTCCAGCCCAAGGTGGGATGGCCAAAGCAGCATGATCACCACCCTTGTGGCTTTGCCAGCGACAGGGGATGCCCATACCCCTGCTCTGCATACCTTCAACTTTGGAAAAAGAAATTGCTTTAAAATCTCTTTCTGCCAGCAGTGAGTGTGACCTATTTTAGCAGTAAAAGGAAAAGCTCTCTGGTGCCTGGATACCCCTTGGCACTGGCA
This sequence comes from Acanthisitta chloris, assembly GCF_000695815.1. Taxonomy (NCBI): domain Eukaryota; kingdom Metazoa; phylum Chordata; class Aves; order Passeriformes; family Acanthisittidae; genus Acanthisitta; species Acanthisitta chloris. The sequence goes on from NW_008675335.1 coordinate 88,105, forward strand.
GCACAGCAGTTGCTCATCAGACCAAGAAATGCACTTTTTAGCCTGTGCCTGGAGAAAATCATTTTCCCCAAAGCCGATTCCCAAAGGTAAGAGGAAGGGGAAAGGTTTGGGAGGAACCAGAGTGATAGCAGAACTGTCACTGCATGAGGTCCAGACAGAGCTAGGGCTGCTCAGGGCCAAGCATGGCAAACAGCCCATCGTCCTCAGCCTCCCGGCACAGAGGAGCCTTCCTCTGCTGCTGAAAACCTCCACTGAAGTGCAAAGGAGGTGATTATTGATCCAAACAGGTTGTCCACAAGCACAATGCTGTCTGCCCAACTTCCTCCCCAAAACCCTGGGAGGAACTCACTGGGGATTTAAGGAAAAAGCACAACATAAACCAAACAATAACTCCTCCACAATCAGCTCCACTGTTGAAGATAAGGTCAGTAATAAAAACCTGGCTGAATACACGCATTTTTATCTTGCCTACAGGGATGCAACATGTGCTGAAAAGACAAATGCCCTTATTGTTCCAACACAGTCTCATTGCCATCCATCTCTCAGAAGCTGCTGACTTGGCCTTTTGTTCCAGGAGGTGACCACACTGCGCGTGGCCCCTTCTTGGAAGGCAT
>NW_008675335.1:88750-92135 GCF_000695815.1 Acanthisitta chloris
GTGCGTGTCTGTACAGCTGCACAGCACTGCATCCTCCCCAGCAAACCAAGGGCTGTCAGCAGCGCTTGGCTGTCCCCTCTGAATGTGCCATTCATGGAGAAGTCACGTCTCAGTGAGGGCAGCTCTCAGCTGTTGTGGCTTCCCAGTCATCTGACCGGTGCCTGGTGCTGGAGCCAGCCGCCAGCCCTCTCCCCAGCAGCCAGAGGTGCCCACGGAGCAGCAGCAGATCCATTACAGTGCTGCTTTTGAGACTCTCTCCATCACAAGACTTTTGTCCCAGTCGCATCCAGGCGCCTTTCAGCTGGGAATGACCCGTCTGCCCTTCCTCCATCCCCCACGCCTGGTGCTCTGCTTCCTGAAGCCACGAACACCCATTCGGGGGGAGCAGCATCTCTTCACACAACAAACCCAAACCAGGTCATTTTGCTCACCATCACATCTCTTCTTCAGCATTGTCTCCCACCATCTCCCACCACACCTGCTCTCACACAATACCCACAACCTATCTGCAGGTCCATGTAGGACCCTTTCATCTTTCCACATCCCTCACTCAGCTCTCTCCTACTCTTCCTTACGCATCCACTGCAAATCCTTCGTTTGCTCAGTATTTTAAATAAATGCTGTCGCAGTGACAACTAGCCAAAGCCTCCAGTCTTACAGAAGGTGCCTCCAGGGGCTGACGGGGTAGCAGGATCAGAGTCAGGCCTGAAGTGCAGGAAAAGGCTCCAGAAGTGGCTTTAGTGGATCTTTACCTTTGCCAAACCACAGCAAAAAGTTATTTCTTCCCCTGTGGATTTACAATCTTGACATCAACCGAAAGCAAAGCAACACCTTCTGCATCAAATCATGTCCAAACAGCAGATTAGGGAGCAACTACAGAAGTTTACAGTAGCTTAAGCAAAAGAAGTGTTTTGGATAAAGGCTGTATCCTAGGGAAAACAAGCTTCAAATACAAACTGCTGAAAGCCAACTCTTTCTTCCTGGCAATGGGAGGGGAGACCCCAAGGCAGGGAATTAGGTGTCCTGTTCCTTCACCTCCATGCTCTCCCAGTCCCACAGCAGAAAGCCAATTTTCCCAAATTCACTGCTGAGCTGCTCGGAGCTAATGCAATTCATCACTGGAAAGGTACTCAAGAGAGATTGCGCCACATTCTCGTGATAGACCCTATCAGAGCCAGTATTTCCAAGGTACGTCTTCTATTTTCAAGTCATTCCTTAGAACATTAGCTGGAGCCCAGCAGGCAGAATTCAGGATGAGAATCTCTGGCACAAACCACCCTCGCTCAGCTGGTAGCAGGAGGCTGTTCTTTGCGCTTGGAAGTGGTGCGCCATAAACTCTTCCGTTCTGCAAGTTCCTGGAACACCGACACAGACTGGCATTTTGCTCCCAGGAGATAAAAGTGTGAATATCTACTCCAAGGAAAACCAACACAGCAGTAGTCACACACCTCCCCTCTGCAGGCTTACCTGGCAGCGCTGTGCCATGCTGATCAAGCTCCTGCCATCTCCAGACAGCACCTTTCACGGCAGGACACCGGGTTTAACTCGCCCTGCTCAGATTGGTGGGAGGAGGAGTCTGGGCAGGGAAGACACTCAATTCCCCCCAGGCCACCATTTGGCTGGGACACCAAATCAACACACGCAAGTTTGCACCAACCTCTTGTCTCTGGTTCAGAGAGACAAGGGAGTTATTTATCACGGGCCAAACCAAACGAGCGATTGGGCCGGGACGCTCCTGCACAAGGGTTGTTTTGCAAATGGGCAGCTTAATGAAGGAAGTACAGAGCTGCTCCCAGGCAGGAGAGGTGGCACAGGGAAAGCACAAAGTCTCAAAGCTGGAGCAGAGGGGTTAAGCTCACCTTTCCAGCCCTGCTGAAGCTGTGTGCAGGGAATGGGAGCAAACAGCAGGCAGGAGGCAAACCAAGCACCTCTTGTTTCACAGGGAGCAAAAAGTGGTCACGATGGGGATTCAAGTGATGATGGAGCAGCAAATTCATATGAACGTGCACACACCCCGATCCTACCAATCCCCAAACCTATTTAGTATCTCTTAGGTAAAACATTTCAAGCACCTCAAAAGCAGAAGCTGTTTTGTCACAGAGGCTACTGGACAAGGACATCTTGTGTGTCCTGACCCCCAGCATCTCCTGCAGCTGATACCACACTCTGAAACCCCAGGCTGCATCTGAAGTCACATCATTCCTCTTCTGAAATGTCAGGGCACCAGCAGGAACAGAACGACTGGTAAGGAGGGCACAGCAAGAAACTGGATGGATCCAAATGGGAGGAAAAGAGGGGAACCCTTCTGTTCTCAGGGAATACTGACCATGAAGAGGCTTTAAAAGGAAAAGGGGATGTGAACTAAGCAGGAAAATCGATCTATTTCCAGAAAATATCTGCAGGTTCCCTGAAAATGAATATCCTTCATGCAAAGGTTTCCTTTGAGAGAGCATGAACTTCGGACACACTAGAAGGTTAAGAGCATAAGTAATGTGTTTTTTCACCTTTAGCTAAAGGTCATGGAGCATTCAAACAATTCCTCTGTTCCCAAGCTGAACATGACAGAAGTCAACTAAGCACCCCAACACTACAGCTAATGAATATGGAAAACAGAAATGTTTTCCCTGTAGCCTGGCCAAGAACCACTCAGTGCCCTTAAGAAGAAACTGCTGATTATTGGCGATTTTAGTTTTACCTCAAGAAAGTCAAACAAACCAGAACCTTTTCACCAACCTTCCCTCTTCCCTTTAAAAGCATGCACAGTTGTCAAAGCTTTTTACGAGTCATTTTCCAATAAGGCAGAATTAAATCCAGGGCCATTATAAAATATTGCCCATTTTCACATCCAGCCTCCTCAACAGCTGTTGGGACCAGATGTCTCTTAGTGAGGAGGAAAGAGGAGGAGGACACTCAAATGTGATTGGGGACCAGCTTACCCTGTGGAAGAGCCTGTTTGCTGCATCACCCATCAGAGCTCAGTCTGGGCCAGACATGTGGGTACACAGCCCTGCCCAAAGCTGGCACCCAAGAGTGAAACCAGCCAACAAACTTCCTCACTCAACCGGTACTGGATCTTCTCTGCCAGCTCCAAACTCAGCAGTAACTCAAAGAACATGCGGCTGGGAGGGGGTGCCCATATGTACAAAGCATGTTTCTGTTCATTTGAAATGCATATTTTTCCCCCCATTTAGTTGGATATTCCCTTGGGTTTTATGTGACGGGAGAAGAAAAACGCCCAAGTCTGCTTCCACTGCCTCCTGCCCCTTCACAACATCCCCTCTCACTTGCCTCATCTGTGAAATCAAACAGCTGCAATCCTTTAAATCACTTTTCATAAAGTGTCTCCAAGCCTAAAATAATGTCACGGCTCATTTCTGAGCTCAGC
>NW_008675335.1:92183-106057 GCF_000695815.1 Acanthisitta chloris
TGGACTGTGATTATTTATTTATATTGTAATAGCATTTGCAAGCCCTGCTGTGCTCAGCCCTGCACACGCGCCCAGAAGTGACCCAGGGCGTTTCCACCACCAGGATAAGGATCCTCAAGCTGACAAATTCCCAGTTCTCAGGAAAGGATGTCTTGGAACGCAGCAAACCAGAACCAAAATTTAATCAGATGCAAGACATGTTACTGGCGGGTTGGTTTTGGCCTCTCTTGCTTTCTTCCAAACAAGCTCTCACTGTGCAAACACACCCCATGACAAAACTGACCTGGCCAAGACATGCAAGCAAATACCGCTGACTTTTAATATTAAACAGCACAGCAACTTCAAAGGAACTGGGTTCTCCTCTCCCAACAATCCCACCAGAGCTCAGCTCCAGCCCCAGAGCCATGGCCAGGTTCCAGCTCACGGCACTGCCGAGCAAGAGACACGTGTTTGCAAACAGCTGAGAGCGGTGGGGCAGATCATGCAGGGACATGCTTCCAGAAACGCTCTGCCTACCCTCCCAAGGAGAGGCAAGGTGCTTTGGTTTCCATGGGGTTGGCTTTCCATCCAAAAAAAAATAAGTCTCAGCTCGGACCTCTCCTACATCCAGACACCCAAAAGGTATCACATAACTTCGGGTGATTACATGCGGCTGTAAAAATAGCTTCTAGGAGCTAATGCCAGCAACTTCTTCCAACAGTAATACAATAGAACAAACCCAGTGCTTGCTGCAGCCAGAGAGCTGGAGAAACCCCCAGCTCTGGCCCACTGCAAACAACTGTCCTGCCTGGCTCATCCTGCTCTTGCAGCACTAAGGAGAAGCAGTTGGGGTTTGCTGGAGACAAGAGCTCAGCACCCCAAGGCCAGGAAGCTTTCACACCCTTTCAAAAAATCAGTCTCCACACTGGGGATTGAGGTTCCTTTGGTTTGTTTTTAAACCACAGTTTTGCAACAACTACAGATTGTGTTCACCTGGTCACATCCTTCTCCTGGTTGAGTTTCTGATTAAAAAAGAACTGGGATTTTCTTTCTGAGACAAATGCTCTTGGTTCTGTCTCACCCCCCAAACAAACATGCTCACACGGATGGAAGCAAAACTCCCATAAATCGAAGCAGGTCAGCGTGTCTCATAGCCAGGATGAAAAGCCTCTTTGTGCAGCAGCACGCAGGCCCCGAGCGATGTAGATGAGCCAGCAAATGCAGCCAAGAGCTCGTCCAGCGCCCTCCTTAACGTTTCTATTTCAAAGCCTTTCCAGCTCTGCTCCCTGTGTCACTCTGCTGAAGCCAGGCAATAAGGGCAAGTGAGGGAAATTCACCCCTTTACTGACACTTCATGAGTTTCCAGGCTCTCAGGTCAAACACTAAAAGCAGCACTGACCGAATCTGATCATTCAATAGCTGTCACTGCCAAATGCAACCCCAGACAAGGTCTCCTCACTGACCTGTGTTAGAGGCACCTCCCTGGCTGTGGCCACTTCGCTGTGACCAACCAAGAAGTGGCTTCAAAGAGCCTCACAAGCATGAGCCACACTCCAGCACCTAACAAGATTCCTTTAAGCAGCCTGAGCTGACTAAAGCTGTTCCACTAAGGAGAGTTTCTTCCGTAAGGGCTTAAACCTAAAACATTTACCCATCTGGGAAGAGCAAACACAGATATGATGACATGGCACAGAAAGGAGAGGCTGGATCCAGGTGAATTAACAAGTTCTGGTACATTCAACAAAACACAGCCAAAAATCACCCCCAGCCTTGGTCCAAGAGGAGAAAAGACTAGGGGTCAAGGGTAAGAGAGGGGAAAAAGTGGGGAAGGATGAAATGGAAAGCTCAGCAGCTCAGTTATCTTCTTCCGCCCCAGGAGTGCCACATAAAAAAGGGCAAGTCTACTGAACAAAGGGCAGGTGGCAGGTTTTTCCCAGGCTAGTTTTTCCCAGCAGTTTGCATGGGAATCAGGAGAGCTCTCCAGTGGGTGTGAGGAGCAAGGACTGGGCTCGCTGGAAAGCAATGAGCCCATGCACAGGAGAGGATACTCATTGCCTTGTGATTCAACGCCAAGGAAAGGCCCTGCCAAAGAGGGCTGTAGACCATGTGCTCCTGCTCCACATGAATGGTCAACATTCCCCTCTCCCCCAAGTTGGTGGCTGCACCCAAATAAGGATCCTCTTGCCAGGAGGACAAACGGGACACGGGTGCCCAGAAATGATGAGCAAGAGCCCATGAGCATCGTCACTGCAAGTGCCAGGAAAAGGCTGGAAAGGAAAACTGAAAAGCTGAAAGCACCATATGGAGAAACACAAGAGGATCCCATGGGAGAGGAACGATGAAACCCTGTACCACAGGCACGGAAACAGTCTGATTTCTCTGTACCAGCCACATCTGAGCCCGGTGCAGGAGCCGCGGCCCCAGCAGTGGGGACACACCACGCGGCTCCGGCCCCACGAGCCCGTGGGGAAGGAAAGGCTCAGCCTTACCGCGTGTGGTCGAGCAATCTGAACCGGATAGGACATGGCATGCGGGGGGTAGCGCGGCTCGGCCGCGCGCCAGCTCTGCGTCACGGGCTGCGTCGATCCAGACATGTCGAAAGAGCAGGCGTGTCAGCCGCCGCTTCCAAATCGCCGACAAAGGATTAGGAGAGCCAAGAGCTCCTCTTCATCATGGGTGTGCTCTCCACGTCACACAACTGGAAGGAAACAGGAAAGCGGCAGGTTAAAAAATTCGGTCGACCACAGTCCCGTGAGACAAGCGAACAATCATGCCTTGGGCGATCACCAAAACCTCACTGCCCTTGCAATTCCCCAGCAGTCCTGTTTTCCACTTGGCAAACCACACTGCCAAGTTTTTGCTGTAGATTACAGAGAAGTCCAAATAGAAGATTTTCACAAATCCATCCCACCCCATTTCCCTGGAAAGCCTTTCCCCAGCACCAGCGGGACCAGGTCATCAAACTGCCAGCAATTTATTTGGGCCCTGTTAAGCTGTTTCCAAGTCTCTTGGGGATGGGTATTTTTGGGGGATGGTAGTTCCCAAACACACAATCTAGAGTTTTGGCACACAAGGTCTAAGGGCACAAGGTCCCTCCCCAACCCATCCCTTTCCACATACAGGCTCTCATACATCTGCACGTGTTTCTGTCAGTGCTCTCCTTTCCAAGCTGGGGCCACTTTTGCAGCCCCCTGAGTTAAGCTCCTGATCTATGCCAGGAGGGACACCTGGCACCAATCTGCCCTGCAGTTTCATCCACCCACGAGGCTACACTAAAACCCAGGACTAAAGCATGTCACACACCTCCAGTGCCACCTGGATCAGCCTTTCTGATCAGACACAAGAGCCAGAAAAGGCACCTTGGCCCCGAGGGTATTTTCACAAACACCTCTGTCACCCACACTTCTTTATCACCTGTTGCAATTCCTTTTGCAGCTGCAACAAAACCAGGAAAACCAACAAAGTAGGAGGACATCCCTTTGCCCCCTGCACTTGGGGGATGCTTCCAGGACTGATCCTGAGCAGGGAGAGCCTCAGCTCCCTGGGACCCGTTCTCCATCCCACCCAACACTGCACACACTCTCATGCCTCCTGCCCAGTGCAGAGACACGCTACGTATACATTCATCCAAAGTTTTTTGCAGTATCATAATCCTCCATCAGCACACCAGGAGCAGCAGAAGAAGCTTCCAATGCCATGAGCTCCCAACAGACTCTCCCCATGTTGGTGGTCTCTGTGCATGGGGAGCACAGCCAGCCCCAGCCAACGCAACTTCAACTGAAACGGCAGTTGGCATGTACAAGAACCAAAAAGGGGGTGGGAAAGGGGGGAAAAAAAGGAAAATTAAAAAGAGGAAGTTTTTCTATTTTTTTCCTCCTCCTGTGTGACCACAGATCAGCCCATGCTGATAAACCCCTTGCTATCTGCTGCAGGCAGGCACAGGGCTGCCTCGCTGGTTTGCCAGCATCAATTCACTGCTCACAGCCAGAAATAAAACCAAACCAAGGCAACGGTCCCTGGCAGTCTGGGCACAGTGAGCAGCCAGAGGAAAGCAGCACAGGGAGGCTGCTCACACTGAGGTGAAATTTTACAAAAATTGGATTTTTCGGCAAATCTCCATGAAGGCCTAAGGATGACAGACAGGCAAAGAAAAAAAGAGGGTCAGCTGAGCCTCTTGGGAAAAAGGTATTTTGCCAAGTAATGTACAGGAAAACACACAGCAAGGTTTGACTCTCAGGACAGGGAGCAGAGGGACAACCAGGTCACTCTGTGCAGAGGAGCTGGGATTCCCCCAGCCCTGCACACACACATCCCTGCCAAGCCCCAGGGCACCTTACCTGCCACCCCAGGGAAGCACCAGTGCCCTGGGAACAGCCTGAGCCTCATCCCAGACGAGACAGCCTCCCCATGCAGGAGCTTGGCATGCCTGGTGCAATCCACCTCCAGCAGGAAAGCCCCTGCGCACGCAGGGGAATTCAGAGGCACCCAGAAAACAGCCAGTGCATGTTTCTACTTCCAGTATGACTGTCCCACTTCCCCTCACGCTTCCGACTGGATGGGATTTTAATCACCAATTCCCACCCAAAGCTGGGGGCTGTGCCAGGAGCATGTGGTTCAACAGCCACTCTGCTCACCCTTCAGGGACACAGCAGCACCCTCCCAGCTCTCCTGCAGCTCATGTGCACTTTTCTAGGGGCAAACCCTCCCTGCAGCTGCCAAGGACACCGGCACTGGGCTCTCAAGGGCTCCAAAAGTTCGCTGGGATCTGCAGTAGTTTAAGGTACTTTCCTAACAACGGATTCAAACTCGGACACTTTGGCTTGCAGCCACCTACAAGTTAATTAGCACATGTAAATATAGATATACATACACCCCAACTTGGGGGGCCCAGAGCCCTTGGCAGCTTTCAGCAAGCCAACGACTTCCCTGGTAGCTCAGCAGGTAGACCTGACCATGCTGAGCTGGCTGTCTATAGTAAAAGAAATGGGATGATTCCTCCTTTTATAAACTATTCAGATCAGAAGTACTGCTTAAAACTCAGCACCAGGTGCAAAGCCACATGGTATCAAGCTCTAAAACAATTTAAAAGCTTTTTTGTCTCTGTCTGTGCAACAAAGAGAAAAGTTAACTCTTTACTAAAGGGCTACAGACACAGTATGAAATTACAGGGGCCAACAAAACCATCCTGCACCAAGACACGGTGCCTGTAAGCTGTGTCCTGAACTAATCACACGCAAGCAGGAACACAAAAGGGATTTTTCCCTAACAAGGGCAGCAAACCACCTCTGCTTCTACTATGGCTTTTTGTTACAAGCCCTAGAAAGCCACAAGTGCTTGCAAACAGGTGAAGAAGCACTGCCCATGTATTTCCACACCTGCAAACAGCAGGTCACCAGCAAGATCTCAGTGCAAGCCCTAGGCCCTGGATGTCTCCACCCCAGGAGGACTGTAGGCTGGAGCCAAATGAGATGACCAAAGCACTAGAGCAGCTCCACAGATCCCATGACCTCAGATCCCATTTTTACACTCCTTGTGCCCAGCCCAGCACTGCCCTGGGGAGGAGATTCTGTGACTAACCAGCAGCAGGGCTGGGGGTGCTCCCACTGGGGAGTACAGTGGGAGCACAACATCTTGCTGCCAGGCTCTTTAAAATCAAACTGTTTGGTTCCCAGCTTTCTCAACTGATTTTGATGAGGAACAGACATTGTCTCACAGGAAAAGTATTTCCCCCCCCCAGTTGGAGTCTCCATCTGAGACTGTTTTACCCACAGACCTGTGTTAGCCATTACATTAGGTACCAGGAGATTTACAATCTCTGATTAGGAACAGGAGAAAGCTGGAGGTTACCAGCAAACCCAATGCCAGGGCTGCAACATGTACCTGAGGCTGAGGTGAGAGCCCACAGAACCTCTTGCACCCCTTTATTTCCACCTGTTGAGAGACTCCCAGGATTCTGCCCCACTGCTGAAACGTCCAAAACTCCCCCATCTTCCCCCTTGCCACAACACTGCTCTCCTGTTTCTCTTCTTCATATGCCATTTACTGCCTAAAATTGTTTCCCCATCACCTGTTCTTCTAATTCACACCATGAAAGCAGGCTACAAGCCATTGCAAGTTGCTGCAGGCTGACCTGCATGCCAAGAAGCTCTGCCCACATGCCCAGCTGCCCCAGTGCCTGCCAGCTCCCAGCAATGACCTCCAGCTTGGGTGCAGCCCATGCTAATGGACTGCACAGCACCATGCCAAGCACATCCATATCCAGCCCAAAGGCTCAGTATGGAAAAACCCCCAACACCCTGCAGTCACCTATGGGTTCCCAATCACTTGGACCCAGGGCTGTCCAGCTCCCAACCACGGTAAAACACACACTGATATACAGTCAGGACCATGCTAAAACCCTACAGGTCTAAAATATGGGTTTGCAATTAAACAGAGTTCAAAAAATTTTAATGAACGCCATTAGCCACACTTGGTGCTCTTTGAAGTTTGAGCAAACTATCCCGATCGGCTCAGGACTCCTCGGGGAGAGGATTCCCGGGCAATGTCCCTGGCTTCACTGACAAAACACAAATGTGGGCCAGTTGCAGAAATTACCCTGTGCCTCAATTCATCTGTCTGAAAGGTGAGAACAAGAAGTCACTCCCAGCTCACAGAAATTTCCTGTTCATCCATGCTCTGAGGAGTTTTAACGATCCCAATGAAAACACGTGGCTCAAGCTTGAAAATATACTTTTTTTTCCTTTGGAAAAAAAAAAAAAAAGCAAGGACATGCTGAAATAAGAATAACAGAATATTTTGTTTCTTAAGGCCAGAGCAATGTTACTCAACTTGTGGTCTACAGACCATGGATGGTCTACAGAAAACGTTAGGAAGCAGCCCACAAAATGACTGCAAAAGACCTTAATAAAAGGCAAAAATTAGTACCATCATGCCATGCAGACGAGGCAAATAAGTGAAATGCTGCTGGCACTCACCAGGGCATTTAACTGAGGAGTACTGACAACAAAGCTCATGTTTAATTACATTAAATGATGCAGTTTTTGGAAAAACCAACCAAGTCATCTTTAATCAAACGTTAAATACGTGAAGATTTTCCTCCTCACACAAGAAATAAAAGGTATATAACTGCCAGTCAACTCGTGTCTTTTGAAATAAAAGTTAAGGAGACCTTTGTTAATAATGCTTAATTAATACTGAGCTATAAGATCCATCTCCAAGAGTCCAACCAACCCCTGATGATTAAACAAACCCCAGACCTGTGTGTGGCACAGAAGAGCATATTGCCCATCAGCTGCTGCCCCACTGACATGTCACTCAGCTCCAGATCAAAACCACACCTGAAAAAGCAGCTAAGAGATTTACCCACTCTTGCTTTAAAGGACTAGTGGAAGCAAAAACAATTAAGATGGGATGAAAATGGGTAGAGAGACACTCCTAGAAAATGCACCACAATGTAACGCTAATGGATTTGTCTAATCAATATGTGCATGAAATTTTCTTGGAAGACAGTTGACATTATACACAAATATTTGTATGTACTGTATCTATTAAGTCCTTTCAAGAGGAAAGCAGGCTGTCTGCCATAAATTTAGGGCTCTCTTCAGAATAACAAAGATGAGGATGTCAGAGCCTGCAGCCCGGGAATCCACGGCAGTCTTCAATCACAGCAGAGCACAGAGGTTTGAAATTAAAACTGCAGCACAGGGTCAACAGGAAAGATCAGGCACATCCTGAGCTCCATGGCGTGGAGGAGAGGTTATTTCAACCTCAGGGGTCAAGGCTTGTACCTGTGTGTGATCCTAAAGCATTTTGCTCGCTTTGGAAGAGTACAAAAGCCAAGTCAGGCTGGCAGTGCTCTGTACATCATGGCTAGACCCTCCGAGAGCAGGACCCAAAACAGCTCTTGCCCCATTCCCCAGCTCACTCCTTGGCAGCAGCCCTCCTCCCTCTTCTCTTTTGACCAGATGACTTTTGAACTAGATTTATTTCCTCGCCTGACTGACAGTGTGGATGCACAAGCAATTCCAGCTGCAGATCTGGGGTAAGAAGGGGCCTTGCAGCACTGTGCCAGAGATGCTCAGTGCAGGGTACTGCCCTTGTAAGAAGGTACAACTGGTCCCTAAGGCCATGGAGGGGATGGAAGAAGCTCAGGAGCTGAAGTCTCATTCTGCTTTGCTGCCTTATAGCTAGAAACCTTCAGGCTGCATCAGCTCTCCCACCACAGCACAGCTCCACGCAGAACCGGTTCCGATCCCTGATGAAAAATGACTTCTCTGCCTTGCTCCTATCACTGCCCAAAGCCACAAAGCAGGATTTGCCACTTATATTTCTCCTGTTCAATCTTTCCTAGCTATTTTGGGCACGGGACCCATGTTTAGCTCTACCCCAAGATAACCTTTGCCAGCATTTCTGTACAGATCTTGGCACCGCAACGGCACAGAACAAGGTCAGAGGGTTGGATTCTGCCAGCCCCACTCCCAGTTGTGTTTTCAAAGGAAGCACTGCCAGACTGACTGCTCTCAGCAGCAGCACAACACTGACCTGATGCTTCTGGAAAGGACATGCTGACTGTGCACTGTGATTCCTGCCCTTGACAGCCCTCGCTCAGACCCCAACCCTCTGAAGGAGAATCTGGTTCCCTGGGAGGAGGAGAAATATCTGCACACCTGCTCCACCATGGACACCCCTCACCAGGGGAGCACTTTGCAGGGCATTTCACAGGCTTTAAGTATGTTCCAGCTCTCAGCAAAGGGACTGCAAGTGACCTTGGGACAGCTCCCAGAGGGGCATGTGTGTGCTTAAAGGAACAAGACTGACCCACTTCTCTTTGCAGGGGCACTCAGTTATCACTCCCCAGCTGCAGGGACTTCATCTTATTAAAATGCACAAACCACACCAAGTGCCAGCCTGGCCATGGCTCCAGTCTCAGGTCAGCATCAGCATGGCTAGCTTGAGTCTCTGCTTTTCAAATCCTGCCATAACGTGTCTCTTTTCCTTTAGTTTCCCTACTCCTGTTGTTGGATTTCCCCCTTCTCGTCGACTGAAAAACGTAAGCACCTCCAGGTTTTGTAGCAGAGATTGCAAAAAACCACTCAGAGAACACATGGCTCGTTGGACACTGAGCTTGTCAGCAGGGACACGATGGCAGAGCTGCTCCTGTTATGCAACACCATTGCTGCTCCTATGCCAGGGCACCCAGAGCCCTGCAAACCATTCCCATGCTGCTCTGCCGGGAAGAGGAGCGAGTCGACACGCACACGGCCACACGCAACCCACAGCTCCTGACTGCCAGCTGCAGCCTGAATGCCCAAAAGGGACACGTCAAGTAATTAAAGATAGTGACAAGGAACAGCGAAACAGAAACCCACACTGAAAAAAAAAAAAGGGGGGGGGAGGTGGGATTTGGATCCGTGCACAGGCCATTCATGGAACAAAGGAGTTATTTTAAGTCTAGGCTGGAAATAGAAAACAAATTAGACCATGCAAGGCCTTTGTTGAAGATGATCTGCAAAGACAAATGGAAATGCCTGGAGAGGAAATTAAAAAAAAAACACAACTAAGCATGAAACCACTCTGGCACTGGGACTGCAAAGGGAAACAGGGCAGGGGACTGGAGGAGGAAAGGAGAGGAGGAAAGGAAAGGAGTGACAGTCAGATGCCAGAGCACAGATTAGGCAGCCAGAAAGGAGACAGATAAGAAAATTGGTGTAGGACAGCAAAAACAAACCAGCAGAGGTGACTGGTAAAACCCCAGTGACAGAAAACATGCTGAAAATGCCTCATTTTATGACAGAAGCCCAGCTCCAAGCTCCAGAAACAAATGCAGGAGTTGGAACTAAGAAGTGCATGTGCTGGGGCAAGATAGTCTGTGCAAAGGACCAAACTAAACCCTCCTCCTCTTCTACCCAACCCCCTGTCTGGCAACCTGGAATGCTGCAATATTCACCCTGTGCTGCCACATCCACCTGGGATCTGAGGCAATTTTAACCACGGGGCTAGTAAAGACAGCCTGTTCCAGGGCAAAGCTCCTTCCCTCCCACTCCCAGATCCCCATCTCTCCCCAATCCCCTCCCTGCACACACTGTCCAACATCTTTTCCCACTTCAGCTGCACCCCTCTTATACTAAACACAGGCTTAAATACTGTAACTGCTACGCAGTTCTAATCTCAGCTGAATAACACACAGCATCAACTTTACATCAAGGAAAAGCCACACAATTCCATGCCGACACATAATAATGACAGAGTCACCGTGTGGCTATTTCAGCCACGCTCCCAAGGACATTAAACAGCACATTAACAACGGTCCCTGCAACAACACATCACCACTGCATCCACTTGCAGCTCCCAGGAGCTAACCTAAGCCCCAGACTACCCAGATAAACAAGGCTTTTAAAATGCAAGGCAGATTACAAAGCACCTGTGAGATTTATTTATATATTTTGCACAGAACACGCTGCTCATTTGATTTTCAAACCCTTCAGTTCATGTTGCTAAAGAGACAGGTCCTCTGATGTCTTGGGCACGTTCATGAAAGCGAGGGGAGTCATCTCCTCCGGATCCTTTTGTTGAACAAATTACTCAGCTCAGGAGTGACATTTTCGGTTATTTACATCCTGAATAAAGAAGGGAAATTCATTTTCTGGAGTTCCTAAGATAAGTTCTTTGAGGTGGATTGTACCGCTAAACATTTTCTCCTCTCGCACGTTCCCAGTTTCAAAGACGACAAAACATCTTTGCCTTCTAAATTATTCCTTTTCTTTCATGATCCTCTAATGATTCAGGAGTCTAAACTTCACACGAGGATCTTTGAAGAGCACCAACTGCCAGCATAAAAGCTGAACTATTGTGACAAACTGCACAATTTAATGCCTCCCTAGGAAGACGCGTGCAAAGGAACAAAATTACCCTAGGGAACCGAAACGAAGCCTGCAAATAAATTAAATGACCTGTAAACCAAGGTACTCAAAAATATATGAGATGCTATGCAGCTGTGCCATAAAATATCAGTAAAGGAGGGAGTCATTTGGGAGCAGAGCTGTTTCAAACTCACTCATTTCACTCCAGGTCTGCACTGCAGTCGCTACACGTACCCAGCACGTTGCTGTGCCCCAGACTCCGGATGGGAACTGAAGTAATGCTAACTCAACTGCTTGTGATGGTCTGTCAAACACCAGCTCTGAACCCTCCCCTCGGCCTTCCTCCTAACATCCTCCAGGTAATTACTAGCAGATAGAGTCAATTTTCAGCCCAGGTTAATAACTGAATTCCAGCTATTTGTTCCTGCACGTTGCTGCTGCTTTCATTTCTCCCCAGGAAAAGCGATGAGAAGTTCTGGCTCACCGGTGGCCCAGAGAAAGGAGCTGCTCATTAGTTCACAGCAGATCAGCCTGAGAGACAGGTCTAAGCAGTAGGAGCCATTAATTGGGTATGTTCTGCTTTCCTTGTCTAGGTAATTAATAGCTTCTAGACAGAAAGTCAAAGCCTCTCTAGAGGCACCAAAAAAAATTCCAACATTTGCATACAACATGTAGCACCTCTGGAATGCCAGACAATATGCAGTGAGGGAAGGGAGGCAGGAGAACCTCACCTCCACCTCCATCCCCTCCTCAAATATCCCACACACAAACCTCAGCTCACTGCAGCAAGAGCCCTGGACTGCAGCAAACCCTTTCTGTATCCACAGGGGAGTCTTACCCTGAAAAGAAGGAAAAGCTTGCACAGCTCCAGCTCCCTCCAGCTTCACTCCAAAGCAAACAGCACTTTGCAGGAGCCAAGCTTTGGGTTATGTTTCTACAGACAGGCTTACAAAACAGATGGGGATTCCTGATGTGTTTAATAACTGAACCAGTGCAAGTGGGCAAACGGGATTTCAGTGCTTCCCTGCCAAGCTCAGTCCTGCTGACAACAAGCTGTCCAAAGCTGTCAGTCAGACCCCAGAAGACCTGGAGTCCTGCTTTGCTGAGCAGAAGACTTCTCAAACTGCACCCTGGTCGTACCCTTTGTCATTTGTTTCTCCTGGGCTCCAAGCAATGCTTTTCAGCCTGTCACTTTTACAGGCTTCTGGGAGCCTGTGGACTAGTTTGAAGGAGTCCTTGAAAGGTGATTGAAATTCGTGATACACAGATGAGACATCTTAAAGGGTTTGCTCTTCCACAGGAAAGCAATGAACACCAGTGAGATGGGGTTGGGAGACTGCTCTCCCTGCCCTATTGTATGGGAGGGATGGGAGAGTTTTCCCTTGTTTGCCAGCAAAATGCCCAGTCCCTCAGCTATCAGTCCTGTCTGGCACTTGCTGAACTCAAAGCTATTTATTAATAATAATTACTACCTTAAAAAAACCCCTCAGCTGCCAACATCAAGCTATTCCCAAGGTTAGTCACTGGCCCAATTCACCACTGTCACTGTGCAGGCACAAGCAGGTACCTCCAGTCCCCCTGCACCCACCTGCCCTGGGGCTGAGCTTTCAGATGGTTCCTCACTCTCTGACCTTTCAGCCACATAACAGAAGCAAAGAAAACCAGGAGGGAAACATCTGACACAAAGCAATCCTGCTCAGCTGGGCAGCACAGCACGTGGGCAAACAGCAGCTCGATCTCCATGTCACTGAACTTGGACCAAACTGGTCTGGACAAGAGCACCAGGAATATTAGCAGAGGGAATAGGAAAGTCATAGTCCCAAGGTCAAATACTGCTTTTGTGGAGCTATAGAAACAAATTACAGCATAATAATCTTTCCAGAGTCCATCTGGGAAGTACTTAAGGATGTTTCCTGGCACCTTCATGCACTGAGCTTTTAACCTTGATGAAGGCCTCAGATTTAAATTGAGATGAATGCTGGTTACCCACAACAAGAAAAGAAATGGCATTCAAAACTGAGTTTCCCATGGTATCAAGCTGACGCAGGAGAGCTTACTCAGGGATACCTAAGACGATTATCATCCCCAAATCTCCATCACTTCTGCTTGGGCAGCTGAGCTGCTCATGAAACAACTGCCCTTAACAGCCCTGGCACTTTATTGGGAATAGCCAATGATGGTGGATTTCACTTAAAATAGTTGTGGTGGCCGTGAGGGTTCTGTACCACAGCACACAGCCCTTCCTGCTGTCCCATGGGAGCCCCTCAAATCCCCCAGAGCCTGGGCAGGGAACACAAATCTAACCAAGCCATCCCCACCTGCTCCTCACACTCCACTCAACCTCCTGCCAAACACAGACCCTGTCCTCACAGAGACTCTTGCTGTGGGAAAGGCACTGGAAAACACACTCTCCCAGGGAGAAGACAGCACAGAAGAGTTCAGGATTAAAAAAATAAAGAAAATACAAATGAAGCCCAATGCTTTTTTAATAGCCAAGAGGCAGTAACAGCACTCCAGGTGTAAAAGCAGTGACATCAGGGATTACTCCTCTGTACAGCTGGTCAGCATGTGCATGTTCCTGGGGATGAAGATTTCTTATTTGTTCATCTTCTGAGCTGCAATTCCAGAAGGATTCACACCACTGAGTACCAATTACAGCTCAGAAGGCACAAACACACCACTTCACACTGGAAGCACAGCAAGTTTCTCTAGTTGGGATAACTCTTAAATTTTTAAGCTGTACTGGAATTTTTATGGAGGAACATAATTCCCTCACACTCTCCTCCCCCGTGAAGCTCTGTTGCATGCTCTGCCCAGGAAATTCAGTCTGCTTTAATGCAAAACACTTGACCACAATTTCAACCGATGCAAGAACTGCCTGCCCTGAAAAAGGAGCAATGTCATCCTCCCAACAGTTAGGAAATAGCAGGTTTCCTATGCAATCACTGCCAGACTCTCCCAGCAGCAGCTCCAGGAGGCTCAGGAGTGCTGCCATGGGTGATGGAGATGACCCAGGTGGAAGGTTGCTGACTGAAT
>NW_008675335.1:106085-112111 GCF_000695815.1 Acanthisitta chloris
TCTGGTTTAAGGGGTGTGGAATGGCTTAATTATGCCCCTCAAGGCAGGAAGAAGTCACTTGTCTTTAAATACTCAGACTTTTATTGAGTTAACAAGTTTTAACAAGGTCAAGGCTTGAACTGTAAACTCTTACCCAAAGGGGAATTTGCTGTTTCCCCTCTCGCAATTCATTAGCATCCCCCACGGTTTATTTCTGAGCCCTGGGTTAAAGTTATAAACTTTACAGACAGACAATTCAAGAAAAAAATATTTAAGTAGTCAAAGTGGTAAATAAACCTTCACCTTCTTCACCCTAGTCCCAGAGAAGCACTCAAACACAGCACCCACACACATCCCCTTGGAGGGGGCACCTTCATCTCCTGCGACCTCCTGCCCAGGGTAGGGGTAAGCTCTGGGAAACTCTCTCAGTTCACATCACTGTGGTCTCTGCAGTGAAAACAGCTGCAGAACAGCTGGCTGGGAACTGAACAGGCCCAGGCCACTGGAACCAACCCCCTCTCCCCATGTCTCCTATGGCATGGCATGGCTGGCTGCCGATGAGTAGGAAGTCTCCAGAAACAAACACACAAATATTGCAGACAGATGCCAGGGGAAAGCAAATGAAGGCTGAACTATTTGACAACATGGAACGAGAAATATTAATTGCAGCCTTCCCCAAGACCAACTCCCTGCTCTCTCAGCCCCAGCCTGAAAAAGGCTTCCCAGTTTTGTTTTTACATCAGCCACCCACAGGGCAGGACCATTCCCACGTCCCCATGTGCTCACTTACATCGTCAGCCTCACCACCACATTTCCAAGTCCTACAGGTTCAGGCTGCCAAGCACAGCATTACCCTTCAAACATACACCAGTCACCAAGATCATTTAACCATGTGAGCAGAAAGTCACTTGCTAAGCAGGAGAAGGGAGAGATGAGAACTCAGCCCTTGCCAGATTTTACTTCCTTCCTACAGCCCCATGAGAAGGGCAGTGCATCAGGGACACACCTGGCTCACTCTGCACTCCAGAGGTTCTACTCATCATCCACTTGAGCATCCTCAGCAGCAGTTACTGACCTGAGCAGAAGTGACATCGATCAGACATTAAGCAGTTTTAATTTCTCCAAGCAGGAGTTTGTACTGTTTTGACTGAATTTGCTTTTAAATCAGGTCTGCTTAAACTGGAGTTGGTTTCCTGCTGCGATTCAGATATCCCATTACACAGTTCATCCCAGCTGCCAGCTCTGTACAGCTCAAGCAAATGGAAAGTTCATGGAAAAAAAATGCTTTTATACACAGAGAAAGAAGCCAGATTTTTTTTTTTAAAAAAAAGTCCCCTATAATCTTGTTTACAGAATTTACCTTGATATTTTGGTACTTGGTTAAATAAAGGTAAAGCCACATTGGATGGGGCTTTGATCTAGTGGAAGTTATGGGGACATGGGGCTTGGAACTAGATGACCTTTAAGGTGCTTTCCAATCCAAACCATTCTGTGATTCTAGGAAAACTCAGGAAGACAGCACACTGCTAGACACAGCAGAATGCAGAGCTCAGCCTGCATTTCTTCTGTTTCAGAACAACCTTCCCCCTCTTCCACTCCACCCCAGCCAATTCAGCCAAATTCCACTTAGGCATCACATGCCTCCAAGCAAACCATCCTCTTCCCATTACAGTTTTCAGCTCCCTCAGCCCAGATCAGACAGAGCTGTAGGGACAAGCACAGGACCCCATCTGCTCGAGCAGGAAGCCAGGTCAGCTGGGATCTGTGTTAATAGTCACTGGCATCACCAGGCTCTGCTCTGCATCAGCAAAACACTCTCAGAGCTGCTCCCAAGGACAGCACCACAGGGACAGGGAACAAGCAAGGGAGCAAAATTGTACTTCTGTGCCTTAAATGCACCAAGAACAACCTGCAACAAGGTACTTAATACTTCAACACATGCAAAGCCTAAAATATCATTTCTGTCAACCTAATTGGCATTACAGGTCCACAGTGTATTTTATTAGCTAGATGCTAATGGAGCTACAATACATCAGGTCCCACTTTAAAAAAGTTACCAATAGTTTATAAGGGCTTAATCACTAAATAGGTGTTTGAATAAATGGCTAAATCAATCATTATAAGCCATAACTCTGAGTAAGCTCTTGGACTTTGTAATACTCTGCAATAGCTCCAGCTTAGGTTCTCACACCTACCTATACAACACCATCATGTTAAAGACCCGAAGAACAGAACACACTGTCTATCATCTCTTAACTATTTGTACGTAGGCTTTAATGTAAATATAGGCCATATACTGTCACACTCCATGGAGGTGATGTTAAAAATACAGATGAAACATTGCAGAGCACTAAAAAGTGGTCCTTTGGGATGGCACTGGAGAATATTTAATAAAGGCAAAAGCTGCAGGCTAATTTCCCCTGGGAGTTCCCATTTAGAGCCTGTCACAGTGAGAATCTGTCACAGACAGCACTGATTCACCCACACCAGAGAGAAAAAACACCTCTTCTTCCTTCTCCACTGCCAGTCGCCAGGATATCACCTTTGGTAAATGGAGGAGCATCTCTTCCAAAGTGCTGCCAACACTTCCCAGCTGCTCTGACTGTGGCTGGTGAACTCACCCTGCAGGCTGCAAACCTGAGCATGACAGGGCACCTCCAGGGGCTATGAACATCCCACCACAGGTGAGTATCCAGAGAGGAAAGAGGGCATTCCTCCACTCAGATCCTTGCTCAGCTCAGAGAAAGCTCCTGAGCAGCCTGAGGCTGTATCCAGCACAAGTCACTTGGAGCAACCAAGACTTCAGGAACTGCATGCTCCAAATCTGACCCAGGCAACTGAGTTTGCTCCACTGACACAAAGAAATGATGTTTGGGAGCAGCAATTCCTATCCTTGCTCTTTGGTTTCACATATGAGCAGCCTGTGCTCTCTCCTCCAACAAGGAATTCTGAAACAGACAGGTGAGATGACAGAATGAGCCTCACATCTTCAGACAGAGCTCATGACACTGATATTTAATGTAGCATCTCTTAGGGAATGGAGCAGGGGGCAAGCAAAGCTACCAAGTGATCTCTGACCATCCTCCCCAGCAAGGAGGGACCAAATATCTCACCTGAGCTCAACCTGGGGCTGCTATGTGCCTGAGAGCAGAGAGGAGAAAGGGCCAGCTGAACAGAAAGGGAAACTGCTCTTCAACAAGACAAGGTCCCTGCCAAGAAATGCACCACCAATTCTTCATTTGCTTTACTGGGAGAAGTTAAAAACAACAGCACTGAGACACACAGCTGGAGCAGATGGTTTCAATTCTTCACTGCTTACAAGCAGCAGCTCTTCCTCTCCTGCTCACCCACCTACCCTCTCTGCTGGCATTCAGTGACAGGAGTGTGATGGCAAGGGATGGGGCAGAGCCCTTCCCCAGTGCCAGAGCCATCCCTTGGAGCTCTCAACCCAGTCACTCCCATGAACCTTCCTGAGATGGCTTGTGATAAAGCTCTCCCTTTGATGCCAAAGAGCAAGCCAGGCTGCAAGTGATGCAAGGACGTATGTTTAACACATAGACTGATCCATTAAGGTCATCCACCTCCTGCAGCACAGCTGTTCTCTTTGGCACACCAACCCAAAGGTTAGTTATCAGCAGGTATTCAGATTTCAAAGTAAAATTGCTCAGTTTTAACCCTTTCAAAGTCTGTATCACACCCATCTGTGCCAAGTGGAGAAGGGAAAGGGATCCTGTCTGACGGTTTAAAAAGATTTGAGGTCACTGTCCCTTATGCAATGAGAGCTACTCAGCTGGGATAAGATCAGCCACTAAGTAGGATTACAAATGTATCTTCCCTCGGTAGTGTGATCCTCCACTAATAATCATATCATGAAAAATAATAGAGAAAATGTTTTAACTTCGAGTCAGAGCAAGGCACAAAATGCTCACACAGCAAAAGGCAAAATCTTTTAACTGCAAGGGTGACACAAAGTACTGAGGGAGGCAGAAAGCACAACACCCAACTCTGATGTCAACAGCAGCATGCGAAAACCCTGGCAGTGCTGAGACACTGCAAATTAAACCAGTGGGGCTCAGTTCAGAGGGAGATGCAAAGCATCACCAGGTGACTCACCCCAAAATGCCAGGATTGGATGCACTCTGCTTCCAACAGTACAGCTCTGTACCTGTAACCTACATCTGGGCAGCTCCTTCCTGTCCCGGGACAGTAAAAATCAATACAGACACAATCTAAGACATCCAATCCCTTTGG
Organism: Acanthisitta chloris; assembly: GCF_000695815.1. Classification (NCBI taxonomy): domain Eukaryota; kingdom Metazoa; phylum Chordata; class Aves; order Passeriformes; family Acanthisittidae; genus Acanthisitta; species Acanthisitta chloris. The sequence continues at coordinate 110,316 of NW_008675335.1, forward strand.
CAAATTAAGGCCAATTTTTGCATTCTCACTCCCAGCCCCAGGCACACGCTGCCTTGGGCCAGCACTGCCTTCACCTGGGGCTGAGCAGAGGCAGTTCCAGGAGCAGCACTGGCAGACAACTGCCCTACACTGCCCAGGGTGGAGACATCCTGCTTTCCCATCACCACTGGCACAGACACTTCCATCTCATCCCACTAATCACTGCACCAGGGAACAGTGGACTACTCCATCAATGACATCATTGGCAGATTTGATTACAGTGCTGATTACATCATCACCCACAAGAGATTATGCAGCTTTCCAAATGGCACCAGCAGCTTCTAAATAGCTTAGGTGGAGGAAGCCATGAAGGACATATATATATTTCAGAAGTCTCAGGCTGTAAGTTTAATGGCAGAACTTTCAACACTATCTTTTGGAAACACCAGTACATGGACAAAGTATTTTCACATGCTGCTGCTAATGGTAGTGAGCCAGCATATGCTTAGGAGAATATTTTAGTTCCTGGAAAAGTCACACACACACATGGAGAGTAAAGGACTCTGCAACACAGCAGCCAAGGGAGACTTTGCATGAGCAGAACCAAGAGGAACGTCATCAGCGGTCGCAGAGGAACAGGCAACCCAAGATCTGCCAAGTGCACAATAAGGAATGTGTGCACTGAACCATTTCTCTCCAGGGTGGGAAAAATACTTTTAGAAGCCTGTTTAAATGGCTCTCAGCAAAAGACAACAAAGTTTAATAACAGGAACTCAAATGAGAACCAAGCACCCATTACAGAATCTGGCACTGTGCATCTGGGAACGTGAGAACGACAGTGTTCTGCTGTCCCCATGCCACACACCACTGTTAGCTCTGTCACGGGTAGCTGCTGCTTGCTCAGCCTTCCCTCCTCTGCGTGGACTATTTGCAGCAACAGCATTAAAACAACCATCAAGCAGATGCTTTAAAAATGCAGAATGACGTTCAAATGACATCTATCCATAAATCAGCCCAAACCACAAACATCTGAAGAAGATTTTCACTTAATCCAATTTACTGTAATCTCTCTCTTTAGTTAAAATGACAGAAATGTCAAAATGGGACTTTACTCCTCTGTCAAAGCATCTCATGGTGAAAAAGGAAAATAAGCAGGCTCTCACACGCAGCACCACTTATTAGGTTAGAAATGTCAAAACTGTACTTTGATTCTCACTATTAGCAGTCACATCCACATGCTGTGCCCTTCTGTTTCACTTCATCTCCCCCAAAAGCGAGCACAGAGCATATGCTCCACGCCGAGCATCATCTAGGCAAAAACACAAGTTTCCCAGGTTTGTTCCCAATGACCCTGAGCTCATCTCCATCCAGGGGCACACAGACCCTGCCAGGGCCTCTCAGATCACACATAAGCAGTGTTATTTACCATCAGAGCTCTCAGGGGGACTCTGTTCTGCTGCTTCCAGAAAATAAAACAATGATCCAAGCCTGCTCAACAGACCAACCTCCAATCACTTTCCCCCATCTCTCCACATTAATTAGCAAATGGGGTAATTGACTCTCTGCCCCGGAGTCAAGCACGTGTGTGTCCACATATACATTTCCATGCGTGAGAATGTGTATCTTTCTCCCCAGTGGTCACAAAAATTAAGCCATTATCCAAGAGTCCAGGAAAGTGAAAGAAAAATACCTACTGTCAGGAGTAGGGTCTTCATGCATTATTTAACGAGAACTCTGTTGGCAAAACTGGTGTTGTTTTTATATAAAAGCTAATAGAAATTGTACCTCCAGGTGTCAAAACACTGATGGTAATTCCT
>NW_008675335.1:112141-118720 GCF_000695815.1 Acanthisitta chloris
AGGAGCCTGCAGGGAATCCAAGAGGGTAAAGTGCTTGTACTCAAAGAGAGGCAGAGAGAAGGAGAGCCTTTTTATTTCTTTATAAAGGGCTCAGGGGAACAGTTCTACTCACTGGAATTATCAGATCTGGTTCCCCTGCTCCTTCCCTTCCTTGAAAGAGGAAAGAGCAAGATAGGCTAACAAGGAGTGATTGTATCGTGTCGACACGGAAAAAAAAATCCACGAGGCTGCTAAGGAGAAGCAAAAAGACAAAGAACTGGTGAACAGAAGATATCATTGGGGTGCAGCAGCACTAGAGCAGCTGGAATGAATGGGATGCTTAAACAATTTTCACAGAACAGACAAGCTGCGATGGAACAGCAGTTTTAAAGTACGTTGGGGGTTTATAAGTTTGTGCCTAAAAGCACAGGGGCATGTTGGACTTCTTCCCAAGTCTAACTTCATGTCTTGGGAGCAACAATGGGGCTGTGAGACAACAGGAGCTAAAGGTGCCTCAAGCATCCTCTTCCAGGCCACCCCGAGAAAGTACAACAAACTCTGGCCAAAATCAGAGCCACAGCAGAGGCACAGGGCAATAAATAAGCTCTGACATTTCAATAATTAATTATGACACCTATGAAATAGTTGCTTCAGGCCAATGCCACACCTGAAGAAGACAGCTCAGGCCACCATCCCCAAGCACCCCAGCAGAGGCTGTGGGGAGGAGGGCACAGACCTCCAAGTCCACCCTCCTGGGCTGCAGCAGTAGGAAAGCCCCAAGGTCTGGGAGCTCCTGTTTCCTTCTCGTTTCCACCACGGGATGGAGGGGGAGGGGGGGACAGACCAGGAGAAAACAATAGCTCAGAAATCCACACACAGCTCAGCATGGCGTTCAAGGGAAAAGAAAAACAACTTCTCCAGGCAGCCACTCGACGAGGGACACAAAGGTCTTGGAGAGATCCTTCATTGGGTCATGAACTTTCACAACCCCACTGCAAAAACAGTGCGGAGGAAATTCCCGAGGAAAAGTAAATGGACACAAGAGCAAGCTCAGACCAGGAGTTCCAGGATTGCTGCCGATCGCACTTCACCAAAGCACATGCCCTTCCACCTGGCAGCCCACCGAGCAGCACGACCACCTCCTGGACCTGCAGCCAAAGCTCTCCTTGGACTTGGGGCACAGCACTGGGCAGTGACCAGAGTGCTCCTCTTCCCACCCGGATCATCATCCTACAAGGATTTCCCAGACAGCTGTACCAGGCTCCCTCCCCACTGTCTGCCCAGGCATCACTTAGGGCTCACTCACAATTCAGGGCTGGGCAGTCATCACTCTCCCACCCGCTCCGAGAGAGCCGTTTGTTGCTTCTTGCTCCTCCAGCCATGTCTCAGAGTGCGTGGTATAAACTTTAAGAGGCAATGACCTCATCGGAGCTGGGAAGAGGGAGGCGGGGAAATTGGCTACTTGCCACCTTCTCATTTTTCACGTAAGAAAAATAATTTATGAGTGAAAGTCCGTCTTATTCATGGGAATAATAATAAAATATCCCATGAGAAGCAGCAGGCCTGTCTTGGAGGGCATCACTTGTACGACAGCTCCTGGAGCTGCACCTACCCAGGGTGGTGCATAGCAGGAATCTCAGCACCTCCTGCACTCCCTGCTCCAAGACATAGTCCCCTGGCATCCCTGGACACTCCAACTCCTCTGGAAACACCAGGCTACACTGCAAGCATCTCATCTCCATTAAGGTTGCCTTCTGCTGTAGGCACAGGGAGGGACTTCCAGCTCTCTAATTTCTAACTCCTCCAAAAGGGCAATTAAACAGCCAAACCGTAGCTGTGACTGGGATTTCAGCTCAGCTCTCTGGGATGAGGCCATCAGACAGGGCTCTGCAGCGAGCAGGAACTCCAAGGCATGTCATTAATTTTGCCCAGACATGTATCACACTCTATTTCTGAAGGCACACGGAGCATGTGTGCGGCGCTCTGCAGATGCAGGATACACGGATCCTGCACACTCACACATTTTATATACTCGTATTACTTATGTTATAGATTCACACATACATTACTCAGAGCTCTTAAGAACAGAACATACAGTTCATCTTGGCACGAAGCCCAGAGAAAAGGGGGGGGGAAAAAAAGCCCTGCAGTAACAAATCCAATTCACATCAAGTCCAACAGCATCTGTGGTAGGAGTTCAAGCAGTATTATAGATCATTAATTGGCTACATTATTTTGTGTAACACACCCATGCGTCTCTGACGACACCAGTCAAACCTGCTGTTTCAAGGGACATTTCCCCACTCGGAGTACGTCACCACTCTCACGAGTTGTTGCCTCTAACTGTGGAAAACTGTGGGAAAAGCAGTTTATTTCTGCAGTGTGCATTTGAAAAGCTCTTGTGTACATCAGTTCCACTGAGGCACCCCTGTGTTTCAAGATAGAGCCCAAACATGTTCATATGAGACTGCAGCTGTCCCTAAGAAGCACAATATCTCTCTGAAGTCACAAGTGCTGGCCAACACCAGAGTCCACACTCAAGAGTAGCCTGGCACAGCAGTAGGGATATTTCATCTGTACACACCACACGACAGTGGCAAGAAGTCAGATTAGCATGCCCGAGGATGTAACTCCTTAGTAGGATGTTGTGCAGTGAAAGAAACCATTTTTTAAAAATTAAAATAAAAACATCACAGCACACTGCACCTTTTATACACCTCTCTAACCTCCATGGCAAGTCTGTAGCGTATCAAAGCATTCTTCTACACATCCCCTCAAAAAATGGGCTTTGTCCACTCTTAGGAGCTTTATACCCAATGTTAAAGAGATGCAAAAAGTCACAGTTGCAACTTTCTCATTTACTGAAGGACTGAACACGATGATGCACAGCACAGCTCAGGTGGGTCCGAGCTCTCCTATCCCACCAGCAGCATCTCCCTCCTCCCTGCTGCTTTCCAGCCCACCAAAACCCTCATCCTGCCATCTCTCCTGGGATTCCCATCCCACTGGAAACATCCTCCTCAGGATTACAGGATCAGGACCCTCAGAATCAGCAAAACCACCCATCCTCAAAGTTCTGCAAGAGAATTTCCCCAGCAGTAACTCCCTGTATGTGACAGCCAGCACCAAAACTGCAGCTGCAAACTCCCACTGGCCTGACCGAAGTCAAAACACACCACTCACTGCTTTCCAGGCAAACCCAAATCACAGCATCATCTGCTGACTGCTCCCGGGACGAACGAACCCACATTAATTACAGGCTGAACTTTGGAATTCACCTCTCAAAAGCACAAAACATTAGGAAAACTGCTTTGATCCCACTGACAAATCCCTCTCCAGCCGACAGAGCAGCGCGAGACACCAAGATGTCCAGACAAAATAATTTCCAAACTTTTTCTCCCTTTCTCCTTCTTGCTGCTCTCCCCCCAGAATTACGTGCTCCACGCCAAGGAGGGCTGGAGGGATAAAATCACCTCTGAAAGCAGCAGGGGCTCACAAAACCTCTCACTTCACCTCCGCCGGCGAGCGGCCACCTCTGGGCAACCGCAGGAGTGTGTGCTCAGCCTCCAGCACTGAACACTGTTTCTGTGTCGCCGGGCCAAGTCCCAGTTTTTCAAAGCAACTTCTTTCTGCTGTGGCCTAGTTTAGCTCTCCATACAGAACGCCACCAAAACAAAAGCAGCCAGCCAGCCCAGGGAGGGAAGTGGGGGGTACTTACCTAGCAGCATCCCCACATCACCTCCTGCATCTTTAGCAGCCACCCTCTTAACTTCAAAATAAATAAATAAAGCGAGGCCACACAGCCTTAAAACCAAGCTGGAAATGAAATGGAAAGCCTGTAATTATCTCTCAATGCTCCTGCCAGTCTCAGCCTATAAACACAGTGGATTACATAAGTCCACCCCTCCTGTTTTGAAGCCAAAAGTATGAGCTTTTCCTCCAGCTCTGGCAGCAAGTAATAATTCCTCGTCGGCATGGCAACGCTGGCTGGCTTCCATGCAGACAATGGGCGAGTTGAAATACTGCTACGGCCTTTTTATAGCTTAGCTCTGAAAAACCTCTAAAATATTAGCTATCTGATGGCTAACCCAACTTGACAACCTCTTCTCCTTTAACCATTTCCTTCCTGCACCGCCGCCCAGCATCGCCCAGATGAACAGTCTGGGGTCACTGGGGCAGGGGATGCTCCTCTTTCCAGGGACAGCACACAGGAACTGTTTCCCGTTTAGTGGATTTGTTGATTTGTCACAGACGCAGCATCTGCAGAAACTGCCACAACCCCATCTGGGCTTTTCCAGGTTTCTTTCAGTCTGTTACTCAGCAGGTATGTTTGCTCTGTTTGTTGGCTCCAAGCAAGCTGCACGTGAAGTTCTGTTTTCGCCCAGCCTGAAAGAAAACAGACCTCAAAATAACACTTGTGCATGTGATTCTGTCACTGCCCTCCCGTGTGAGCAGTGAGGAGGTTGGTGGGGCTCTGCATGTGATTGGCAGAGCTGCAGGGAAGCAAGATGCTTTACAAATCCTCTCTCAGCAAGTCGTGGGAGAATCCACCCATCCTTATGGGACAGCATTGCAGCGATGTCCTGGACAATCAACTGCACTCCAGATGCCTTGTGTCCCTGTGCCAGTGTAAGCCAACCTGCCCATACACAGTCTGGGCTTATTCTGCAGCAATTCATTCTCTGAATGAGTTAAAAGCATTAATACACCCCAGCAAGACTGAGAAATAGCAGCAAAACTCAAACAGAGGAGGAGAAGACACTCAAGACATCATTAAAGTCAGGGGTGTAGGAAGACTGATGAAGGAGCCTCGTGATTGAGGTTCAACCAAATCCTACTGAAATGAGCAGCTAACACAAACACACAGCAGCTCCCAAGATCATGTGAAGTTAGTATTTACCCTGACTACACACACAATCTGCCCAGAATGACCCCACTATGTCCACACCCTGGCACAGACCCTGGCAGGTCCACCACACCAGCTGCATTTACACCTCTGAGCAGGGGCTCAGCAAGTGCCATGGCCATGTGCTGGCTCACTGCAGCTCAGAATAAAACTCACCCTAAGGGCTGGGAGATCCTCTGCAATTTGCTGAATTTTGCAAGTTAACAAATAAGCAAAGAAAACAATAGAAAATAAAGAGAAGACTAAAAAACAGCAGAGCCAGGGCCACCACAAACATACACTTAGCTCCACTCTCAATGCTCAAAACAGTGTTGCCAGTGTTCACAATCCAGCTCCAAGTCTGGCAATGTCTCTGGGAAACCCAAAGGCTCCTTCTCTACATTGGTGGCTCTCTGTGACCAGCTCTCCACACACAGACAGCCTGCTGCCCCCTGATCTCCAGAAAAGGCTTGAATGCATGACCCATGGGAGTCTTTAACACTCGAAAACCAGAAGGCAAACAAAAAAAAAAAAAAAGAACGTTTCTTTCTAAATCTCATTAAGTCGCAGAGCATGATTATGATTTTCTAATGTGCAAAGGTGATAACAGTGCTTGGAGCTCTAGTTCAATTAATTATTTTATGGGAATAAATATACTAGGAGACACCAAATGCAAACCATAAAGGTACCTGTCGGGCTCACAGCTGCTCAGCCTTTGCTACAAGGCTACAGTTCCTAATTCCACAGAAAAGCCTCATTCTCACAGTAACTACCCAAAAAAAGAGTCAAGCAACCATCTTAGCACAAACCAGGATGCAGCAAACCCTGGCAGATGCTGGTTCCTACAACAAAGCGCCCGAGATGGCCAAAAGTAGCAGCTGTTGCTGCTGATAATTAAATGCACATTGTTCCACCACAGAGCCACACACGGGGGAGAAAACCAGACCTGGCAAGGAGCATCTACCCGAGTCCCATGAGCTGAAGTTAAGAGACATCAACCTTAAATCTCTTAATGTTGTTTTTCCAGATGAGAACTAGGGTCACATGCTGGAACACTTGTGTTTTCTAGGGGAGAATAATAATTTAGTTTATCTTTATAATGGCCAACTTTCTGGGTTCCGCCCCAGTAAGTTACAAACGAACAAGCCACAGAGAAGTGAAACCCAGGAACTTCCACAGAGGTGGGATCTAGGCCTGCCAGGCTGAATGCCACAGACACAGCTACACCTTGTATTCTGCTACCACAGGGAAACCTCAGTGGGTCTCAGGGTACCTTCCCCAGCAGACTGCATTTGCTGCTGGTCTCCTGTCCCTTACCCCATAACCCTCCATCCCAACTTGCTATTACCAAGATGACATCTAAGAACATGACTACAAAACACCCCAACGTGAAAAGAAACAACATTAATAGGGAAAAACAAAGCTGATGTTTCCTCCTGAGTATAACACATCACGTGTGTGTGTGCCTGCAAAGACACAGCACTTTAAAGTGGGCATCAGGAGCCACAGGAAAGAAAAAATAGTAAAGTCAGAGCTAAAAAATCTGGAGAAACCTTGCTACCCTTATAGAGACCAACCTCCCTTCTCTGGGCAAGGAACATCCATCCCCACCATGACCCCAGACATGCAGATGTGTGATGCAAGATGGGGAATAACAAGTTTCAGCTACAAAGCCCTGCTGAAACTTTAAAATGGCATCACACAACACACGCTCT
>NW_008675335.1:118738-132363 GCF_000695815.1 Acanthisitta chloris
AGAGACTATTCTTTACAGTGCTGGAGCCACTCCAACTCCTATTGTTAAATTTAAAATAAAACCCTGCAACCCCACAACATCTGTAAGACATTAAAACATTCAATACCGACGACTTGATTCAGCTTTGAGACATCATTCAATAGTTTTTCCTCTCAAACCCCCAATCTAAGGATTTAAAGGAAATAACCACCAGCATCTCTTACAGGATGCTTTTTTTTTTTTAATGAACCTTCTGCAATAATATCCTTGACCTTTAACAATTGAAAACCGATTAAGTGTGCGCTCGATCGTGTACAGCCCCCGGACAGACTGCACGACCCAGTCAATGTTGGGTGTGAGGACAAAGCCAACTCCAAACACAATCCATTCATGCACAGGGACCAAACAAGAAGGCAGATCTGACCACAGAAAATCACTGTGAGGACAAGAAAAATACATCAGAAAATCAATTTTTATATAAAGCTGGACAGAGAAGCCAGAATCTCGTTGTTATAAACCCCGTTATTCCAAGGTTTGTCTTCGCTTCTGCTCTCCCTGGAGAAGGAGCCACTTGCAGCTCTTCTACCACCACTCAGGTAGTTCCCATGGCCTGGAAAGCACATGTTCAGCCAAGGCAAGGGATCCAGACATGATGACTTTCCTGACAGCTCCAGAACAACTTGGGCTGAACGCCAGTCCCCTTGAAGTCACAGGGAGCCTCTATTCACTGCAAGGGGAGCAGGATTTCAAGCCCAGTCTCTGGGAATATTACCCACTAGCAACCTCTGAACACATGTTGGCAGGCCATGACAAACCTCCATGTTTCTGTAAAGCCCATAAAACTTCAACAACACTGCTGGTATTCCTCTTGTAACCAGTTTCAGACTGAAACATTTTGGGCTTGCAGGTGGACGAGGAAATGACTCAAGAAATATCAAATTAAAGTGTCATTCACAAAGCAATGGATGTATAAGGTTTCCCCCACAATAGAGGCATGGAAGAAGGGGGCCTGGATGAAAGAGGTCTGTCCACAAGGTGTGAGGACACCCCCAGTGAGCTCAGCTCAAGAGTGTGGCTGGATTCTGCTCTGCCCAGTGTGCCCCTCGTCCCCAGGAGCAGCCTGCCCAGATCAGGGACTGGCTCCCACCAGCTAGCAGCCTACACATCAGTCAACTGTACAGGCACTTTGATCTCTGTTCAGGTGATAACATCTTACCTGGGCTGCATTCATGGGCACTCCTGCCTGCTTGCTCACAGCAACTCTACTGTGCTGAAAACATGAAAAGGGCAGCAAGGTTTGCAGAAAATCCTGGTAAGTTATCTCCAGCAGTTCCCACAGCTAATTAAACTGTCCAGTCATGCATGCTTTAAAGTTCATAAAATTTAAAAAAAAAAAAAAAAAAGGCAATACAAAAGCTGGACAATTAGTGGAAGCAGGTTTGTTTGATCAACTCTCCCCCACCTGCCAAGCAATTCTGTGGCCACAGCAGCAAATCTATCAGGCAAGTCAGTCCTGTGTGTTGATCCTACCCACAGCTCCCAGGCTCCTACACCCACAGCTGCGTGGCCAAGGATCAACCACACTCCTGCTCCACAAGCCAGAGCCTCCAGGAACACACCCAGCCCAGGTACAACAACACACTGGGCACACCTGACTCTGCTAGTGGAGCCTGCAGCAGAGAAAAAGCTTCACACGGGCCAAGCTGCGTCTTTTGGAACAGGCTCCGACGTCAGAAAATGCTGCTCACACAGCAAAACAAGAAAGCACGTGGCACAGATGTAGGAACCAAAGGATGTTGGATGAAGAACACAAAGAAGGGAGGAGGTGGAAAAAGACAACTCATTCAATGATGTGTGCAAAAGCTGAAGTTACCAGGCAGTGCCTGTCCAACTGGATCAAGAAGTCCAGTAGCAGTGTATCCTGTGGATAGCAGAAAAGGGGAAAAAGAAGACAAAGGGGAGGGGGAGCAGGGAAAGTATTTCATCAGATCTTCTAGAGAAACAAAGTAGAAGGGAATAAAAACCAAATCAAGAATCTGATCCCAAACCATGCTATACCAGTAAGAATCTTCTCTAATTGTTTCCATGGGTTCTGGACCATGTCCTTGCCAGAGGCGGATCCAAAGACCTAGGCTATTTTAAAAAAAAATTTTAAAAGCATCAAAAAACAGACTCCTGAAAGGTAAAACAACACAGTGTGCAGGACCCTAAGAGTCTTCCTAAGACCTGGGAGAGAGCTGCAGACATGTAAGTGGCCACGTGGACAAACAGACTCTGAAAGCGAAGCAAGAACATGGTATAAGATATTCAATAGCTAAGTTACAAATCGTAGCAAATCCCAGAAAGACCAAAAAAAACCAGCTAGCTCAGGCTGGATGTGGAACCAGGAGGCAAGCGAGATCAGCAGAAATACCTATCACTCTTGTGCAAGCCAAAAAGCCAGGTAGAAAGTGGAGGTCAAGTCTCCAGCCACTGACTGGCAGAAGTGGTAGTCACAAGGACTTTGAAACGTGGCTGGAACCCATCAAAAGTTTCCAGTTTGTTTTTGAACACTGGAAAGTGCAAGTTCATAGCCAACCAACCAGCACCAGTCCTCCTCCAGAGGATTTGACTTTCCCTTATTTGCAGTCTGAAACAGAAATATCCTGTCAAGAAAAGAAAGTCCAAATAAAAAAAGCAAAACAAGAAGAGGGCTGACTCCTGGCAGTGCCACTCAGCTGCTTCCCAAACACACACCACTGTTATCTGTTTATTTTCAGCTGGAGCTTCCCCTCCACATCCACCTCCTCCCTCCCTCCACTTACAAACTGATATGCCATTTAAGATCCCCTATCTGCTGGCTCTGCCCACTGCATTCTCAGTGTTTAAAATAAGCAAGCTGTGACAAACGCTGGGTAAACCCAGGCGCTATGAATACTGCAGAGCTGAGGGGTATTGCCGACGAGTCATATGCTTCAATATTTTGTCCCCAAGAACTCGGCCAATCCATTTAGCAATGGAGCAGGACTCTAATAATAGACACAAGGATACACAGGAGATAAATGTACACAAGACAAAAATAAACCCCAGCCTTGTTATAATTTTAATACGGGAGCTAAACTGGGAAATGATAAATGAAGACCATTTCCACAGTTGAGTCAAGAGGAAAATTTAACTCGCAACAGCCCAAGAGTGAGCACACATATTCAAACTTGGGCGGGGGATTTTCAGAAAGTTGGATGAGCACTGAAGTAAGTTTTTCATTATTTCAAATTACACCAAAAAACCCAACACTTTCATGTTTCCCAGGACCACAACTGTGCATCACATGCCTGCAGTTGTGGGGCCACCATCCATCTCAGCTCCCTGAAATCAGTGCAGCTCCACAGCAGCTCATTTTGATCTCAGTTAGTGATCTCAAATTAAAGCTTTAATACAATCATACACAGCTATAAACTCCTACATACATTTTTCCTTTATGAGTTTTCGCCTGTCTCCACTCTACATGGTTAACCACGCTCCCCCACAGCTCTGCCTTTGCTTTAGAAAACAACCTCTGGTGTTTATGAGATTAACTATTTCCCCATGGAAATTATCTGCGGGAGAACTCTTCCCTTCCCACAGGAATACACAGAAGAGCCTCAAAGATTTCACAACCTTAATCCCTGTGTCATCATGAGTTATACTTTTGCGTACACAAACATCTTCTGCGTGATCAAACGAAGAGGCAGAGCAGGGGCTGTGGGCCAAAGGAGAGCTCTGATCCTCTGATCTGACCCCTGACCAGATGTCTCCAACCCAGGATTTCACCAGCAGCTTTCAGACACTCCCAAAGACTCTGGACATGGGAATCACCATGTTGCTCAGCAATCTGCCACAGCACTCACCACCCTGTCTGTCTGTCCTGTCCCTCCTGTGTGACCCTGTGCACAACCAGGTGCTCCTCAAAAGGAGCTCCAACTCTGCACAGAAGTGGCTTTGCGACCAGCCGTGGTGGAGACTCTCACAGGGCATCTGAAGGGGAACTCCAAACAGTCCTGGCATTCCTCCCATCTGATTCTCTCAAGCTCAACATGCACAGGATCATTACACAGGAGTGACGCAAGATGGGCCAGAGCAGCTCTTCAACCACATTCAAGCCCTTCCTCTGCTTAATGATGACTATGGCCCTCTCCTCCTCCCTTACAAGCCAGCCCTGATCATGGCTTCAAAGCTCATCAAAAGGTCTACCTGAGGGCTAAGGAACACAGGAGCATCCTTCTTCAGGAGACACTCAGATTGGAACGAAGTCCGTGCTGGCAGTGAAGTAAAACTGGACTAGGCTCAATTTCACTGCATGTTTATCTCTGCTCAAACCATCCTACTGAAAAGGAGAAAACACTCATGTTCCAGATGGGAGAGACTTTTTATAGCAAGCCATGGATATTTGGCACACTTAGCTGAAGGTCTTTCATCATGCACACAAGGTATAATGCTATCTAGTAATCTGAGGAAACATCCACGGGATTTTCAACCTCCTCTAGAAATTGAGATTCAACAGGAAACCACAAACACACCAGGCAATTAATTTTTCTTTACCAAATGTTTCCAGTCATGTCGCAATTTTAACAGTAAGCAAACTATTTGGGTTCTTTCCAGTTCTTGTGCAACAATGTTCCTCATTTTTCATTTTATTTTTTAAATAATCTGGCTGAGATTTTTTTAAGAAAAGAGTTTAATACAAGTTAGGAAGTCAGTGTGAACAGAGCATACTTTCTCTGCTAAATATTTACCCCCCCCACCCCGAGGTTTCTGTATCACATAGCAGAGGTTTTGTACAAACAACCAAGTAAAGACTTTTCCCAGCTAAAAATACAGCAAAGAGCCTAAGAAATAAGAGCAGAACAACATATCTACACCAACACAGGCAACGCTGAGCTATCTGAACCACATAAATAAAAGTCTCATTCAAACATTCCCCCGCTTCCCTCCCAGCACCATTCCAGGAGAACAAAGAAACATTAAGTCTTACTTTCCTGGTGTATATTTGATCAGACCTTCTGTTAACACAATATGACAACAGCAATGAAGGGAAGAATATCACAGCTAAACAACCGTCTACCATTCCCCTTCCTTCTGCCGAGTCCGTGCTGACGCAAGGATGGAGCAGCTGCTGTCTGTTTTTAAACAGCTCCATATTTCATAAGAAGCTGCTGATTTCTGAAAGGACAGAAAACCCAGCCAATGGCTTACAAAATAAGAACCAAATGAAAGCAATTCAGGACACACTATTTAAACATCGTGTCCATTCGCTCAGCTTCCTTCCAGCACACCACCGCAGCCCAAATTCCTAAGACAACTATGTCCTCTGTCTCAGCCTACTCTGTTATCACCACGAGCACAACTTTGAAGTATTCATCTAAAACAGAGCAGAGGACACTGGAAAATCCCTCCCACGGCTCTAGATTAAAAAAAATAAATCTTGAAATAAGGGAGAAAACAAACCCATGTCTCCAGCTTGATGCAACCGCAGAAACTACTTCACCAGATTAACATGACCCTCCCCTACTTGTGTGTTCTCCTGCTGAGGGACACTGCATCAACAATACAGGGATATTTGGGATGGAAAGACTCTCCTCTAAGGACTAATTCACACATCTTGAACTTTTGAAAACTTGCCCCAAAATATATCTATAGCTCTTGATCTTAATTTACTTTTAATGAGGGATATAACTGGTATCTGGGAAGTTCCTCATCACCACCAAAACTCCACACTTAGGTCTTATTAAAAAACTATATCAGAGGATACAGATCACTGCCTATTAGGACCTCAAAAGAAAGAAGCTTAAAGCTGTTCTGTTCTGACTCTGCAGCTCTCACTCTGGCTGTTAAAAGCAATGGGTTATACCAGGCAAGTCCCTCCCGAGGGGCTCCAGACGCCCGCTGTCTCCTTTCCAGTTAATAGCTGCTGTAAGAATACTGCTTTTTCGGCTGTTTGTGTCATGTTGATTAGCTTAGATAAGGGCTTGGGGAAGGAGCAGGAAGAAGAGAACATACAGGGGGAGGAGGATTTAAAGAGGGAAAAAAAAAAAAAAGAGGCTTTCATCTGCTCTAATAATTAGCAGGTCATGCTGAAAATGATCAGCATCCCTTTAAAGCAACTGTGCATGAAATGTGCAGAGCCCTGCTCAGGTCACTGCACCCATGCAAATCACTTAGTTATATCAGTCACTACACCCTGTGGTTTTGTAGACTCCTCTGGCTGTATAAAGGCTCTGGCCAAGACCCTTCAATCTCCACACTTGCACTCAGGGAGATGGAGGGTAACAAAGCTCTCCCATCCTGCTGCTCAGTCACAAGGGTGGTGGGTGTGAAGGGGCTGAAGTCAATCAAGGACTAATTAAAGGTTTGCAAAGCTCCTTCAGATTCTCTGATGAAGCAGCACAGTGAAACTTACTTGCCAAGCATTTGCCATCCATGGAGAAAAAGGGAGTGCAAGATCCCCCTGTTCATCACCAGGAGGTTTTTCCAGGGAAACCATCAAGAAGGAAGAATCAGACTGCCCCAAATGTGACAAAAATCTTCTGCAGTTCATCACCATAGCTGCTGTCCCAGGCACCTCTCTGCACTGTGTGTGTTGACTCACGCAGAACAGTCTCCCTGCCCAAACCACTCTGCCAGCTGTGGGTGCCCAGGAGCATGGCCCCTGCACCAGGCACGTTTGGATACCACCCTGAGGACACTGTGTGGGACTTAAGACATAAGGTCTGGTGCAAAATGAACAGTGAGGCTGGGTGGGTTCAAAAAGCAGCAATGGAGCTCTAGTCGTACTTACTCACTCTCCCTACATCTACTGTCTCCTTCAGAAAAGCCAGCAGTCATCTCCTGGAGAGGCAGGACCAGTTCCACTGAAGCAGAGGTCCTTTAATAGACCTGTTCCTCTCAAAAGGAGGTGAAATGGTGGTAATGACAATGACAATTCTTCCTCTAATGTACTCACATCCTTCTATTAAGGACACATTACCTCAAAAGGTCAGTAATTGCCAGCCAGAGCCAGCTCTGCCTTGACAACCCATCTTCAAAAGGCACTGAGTGCCTGACTGTGCCCAGGACAGGGAGAGACTGCCCTCAACGTGCTGTCTGGAGAGAGGAGAATTCCCTTTGGCAGCCGTGATGGCTGCATCTTCTCAAGTGTCTTTAATTTCAGCAGCTTTCCCTCGCTTCAAAATTGTTCTTCCGCCTCAGCTTAGCATTTATCCCCAAACTGCCACACACCTTCAAAGTGCTGCTGTTTGAAAGCAGCCCGGAAAGATGGAAATTAAGAGATTACTTTCAAATAAAGCAATGGGCTAAGTCATCGTGTCCACAGTTACCAGAAGTGCTGTTGGGCCCCAGTGCTTAACAGAGGCAGGAGTGACTCCCCAGGCACCAAGGGGATGGGAAGGACAAGGGACAGACCCTACAAGATCAGTGTGGCACAGGGACTGAGGGAACAGCATCAAAGCTGCTTTAGGAGGGCAGGAGGAAAGCAGAAACCCTTTGTAGGAATGGGGAAAAATATCATGTAAGCAGCAGAGACTGAAATCACAAAAACTCCCTCCACACATGTCAATAAAACAGAGAATGGCAACGCTGCAATGGTCACAAGAGCATCAGGAAGGAACCAAAGCAAACTGAGGTGTAAAACACATCCCTCCTGTGGTCACAACATTCACCTGGGAAAGGGGAAGCTTCCTCCAAGAGGGCAGTGTGGAGCTCCTCAATGACAAACCTACAGCAATTATTAGAAAGGCATCATCCATACATAATTTTGAATTTAATTTAATTAGGCACCCTGCTAACTTCATTACTTATTTAACCGGACTGCTCATTCAATTTACGTTACTACTGTTACAGATAACTGCTCCAGGCCCCACCACGGTGGGAAACACACAGGAGGACACATTTGGGAATGCTGTAGCCTCAAGCCACATTTGGGAATACTGTAGCCTGAAGTCCATGCTCTCCTCACACCAGCATCTCTCCTGGGAGGAAGGCATTGACCATGTCTAAGGTTTTAAGCCTCCCATTTTTCTGCCTGCATGCAGAGTAGTCCAGAGAAGCTCAAAGAGGAAAAAAAGGACCAAAAAAATCCCAACTAAACCCCCCAGATTTATCATTGTTAATGCTTGTGCACAGCAGTCGAAGCAGCAGCCTCCTACACAGCTGCCAGATGCTTCTTTTTCACCTAAGAAATACCCAAAAATAATACTCTATGGGGCTTGGGGGGCTATGTATCAGAGCACTTCACTTGCCACCCAAGAGCATCCTTTTAAAACCAGTCTCCAGACTGAGACATCAGGTCAGGACAGAAATCAAGAAAGGTCTCACGCAAGCAACTGCTCCTGCCACACTGCTGGGCCAGGGAGGTCAGCAGCCTGAAGCTGAACCTTTCACACCAAATCAAAGCCAGGAATGGAGGATTCAGCTCCCCAAAGCCTCACTGGCATCCTCCTTTCTACTGCTTCTGACAGCAGCATCCCTCCCCGTCTGCCAGCTCTGCCTGCCCTCGCCAGCTGCTCAGACGTAGCAGTATTTTCCCAGGGAACTTCAGGAGTCTCCTCAGAGGACTGAATCCAAAGTCTCAATTCCCTGACTAATCAGAAGGGATGCAGCAGCATGGCTGAGAAATGGAAAAGAAAAAACAGCACCTCAAGCAGATCCCCAGAACAGCCTGAAGTAGGTAGGACAATACCACAGCTTTAGACAGCAAGGTCTGTCTCAGAAAATTCATACATACATTAAGAGAGCCCTGACTGACAGGAGTAAGAGAGTGTGAAATGGTACAGACACCAGACTCAAAATAGGTATTCCTCTGTTGTGTTTGGTTTTTTTTTAATTCCTTCAGTTCAACATTTCTTCTTGAAATTGAACTGCTCTGAGAATTCTGAGAAACCATTTAAAAAATGGGAACAAAAAGCTGGAGAGTGGCACAAAAGCAAGAACCTCTCAGGATTCCTTTCCATCCCTTGTGCAATAGCCCTGCTACAGTCGAGGTGCTGCTCACCACAATCCACACGAGCTGCCTGTATGCCCTGGAACAAACATCATCACCTTGGACAGTGTCTTGGAGACACTGTTGTGACATCCATTTTTCACTCTCCAAATCAACTCCAGACTCCAAAATAATTTAAGAGCTCAGGAGTTCAATGCAATTTGCTCCAACCAATGCACAGGGCTTGTCTGAATCATGAGAACTTTAAAGGAGCATCCCTATGAACAGATCGTTCCACACCTGGCACTTTGGCATCTGCTGCATTGATGGAAAAGATACAGACCCACTGGGAGTGTTTCCTTATTTTGAGGTTACCTGGTAGACAAAGGGACTGAAATCATCTCCACAAATACTAACAACTCCGTCATGAAACCAACACATGGTCAACAGCAGTAATAGCCACAGTCACTAAAGAGCCTTCAAGAAGTAGCACCAGCAGAAGCAGTGAGTTTTCCAGCTACCTCCTGTAAAAACAAGACCTTGTCTAGCTCAAACCTCCAGTCTCATCTTGTGTTCAAGAGGAACAAAATTAAACCTCATGCCAAGGAAAAGAAAAATCTAATTTCTGGTTTTGTTAGTATGCAACCTCCCCCCAAGTACAATATGGACCATTTGCCTGTTCCTTGTGAAAATAAAATTGCAAAAATGATTTGCAGAGTGTAAGGGGAAGCGTAAGTGCTAAAGTTCCCATCGATGGGGAAGGAGACTCAGTCTCACAGCAAAGCCATCTCTGCTGGCCTGTCCTTGTAGAGAACAGAGGCAGAGGTGAATCCTTACACCAGAAGAAGGACCAGGCTTTGCAATCTGGCCAGGAATGGGGCTGAAGTGGCAATGCCATGATTATTTCATCCTTCACAAAGTGAAGGGATCACGCAGACTCCGTGGAAACAGAGGATCTTGGCAATTCTCATTTCCTACAGCAAACCATTCTCAGGGGCCTCCTCCAACCTCCTCCAGCAGGAAGAGAGGAACTTCTAACACCTAATCGCTGACATTTAAGAATGTGAAGCTTCAGCCATCAAGTTGACACCGCAGCAGGGAATGCAGCTAACAGGTATACAGTTGCAGGCTCCCCAGAGTGTGGATTTCAATTTACAGTTTAAAAAGGAGAGAGGAAACTAACCTACAAAAACAATCAGCTTTATCTGGGATATTCATCCACACATACCATGTGGCCACACCATAATGCGAACACCTGTGTGGGTTACACATTTCTCCTCCACCAGCAGTGTCCAAGGCATGCTCACATCTGGAATCCTTTAGGTTTTAAACACTACTTCTGCCTTCTCCTTGGTGCCAAAATGTCTTAAGGAAGCAGCACATACATGGGGGAGGAAAGGTGCAGGAGAAGAGTCAGTAAGGTACCAAGACACTTCAAGTATCAACATGGTGAACACAGTAGGCAACCTGAGGAGCAGACATGCACTGGTGTGCCTGTAGGCAGAGATGCTGTGGTTTGTAACAAGGTCACATTAGGTGAAAGCTACTGTTCTCCTGTTGCTTACAATAAAAAGCAAAGTCACATCACTCCTAAGTAGACCCAATGTTTGTTATTTCTGTTTCTTTGTTTGCTGTGTAGAGCTCTAAAGTCAAGCAAGAACATTTCCTGCTCAGCTACTGTCATTCACTCATAACTGACCAACCTATGCTTGCATCTGGACTCTATGTCACCAGAGTCACAGTGAGTTTCACAGGCAGCCCCTGAGGCACACAGCACTTCACAACACAAAGCCCCAAAAAAGTGGCATATGACTCCTCTTCAAGGCTGCCCCAGCTCGGCTGCTGCCATCAAGGTCCTTTTAAAGCAAGAACTTCGTAATGCATCTCTCTGACTGCTCAGGCAGACAGCATTAAAACACAAAGGCACACAGCTCTCATGCTAATGTTTCCATCTGCTCAGAGCCTGCTTTTATTTAAAGACAAAATAAAACTAAGCGTGCTGTGCTGATCCTGTGCACAGACACTTGGGTGCCTCAATCCTTTTAGACATCTCCAGAGATTTTCAAAGCGCCCCAGGGACACGCAGATAAACAAACATTTAAAGGGAGATGCATGTCAAGAGGCCCAGCAGCAGCTCTGTAAGAGATGTTTGGCATAAGAAGCTCAAGACAGAGGGCTATGGAAAACCCCTCTGCCTTCAATCACATCTGGGCTGACCCTCCCAACAGGCTCCCTCACACAGTCTGCCCCTTGGCTTTGCTCCAGTTACCCCAGCAAAGACTGGAGTGACCCCGGCTAGCCTTTCGCTCTTTGCTTTCAATGCTCAGCCTTCAAAGAAACCTGACCCAAAGTCCAACGAGGTTAATGGACAGGCACACGTTGACGTCAGTCAGGTCCCTGGATAAGGCCACTGCAGTGTTTGCCTTATCTTGGAATCGGCACCGCCTGGAAGCCAAGGAACAAAGTTAAGACTGATCGGAGGTTTGTTGTCTTCATCTTCCCAAGGTCTGGCCTGTCTTCTGCACACACCCCTGGCAGGGCTGATGCAGGGAGACACTGATATTAGAAGGCTTTTTCCATATCATCCTTATGGACTTCATCTTTATTGATGATTTGGATGAGGGGATTGAGTGCACCATCAGCAAGTTTGCAAATGGCACAAAGTTGGGGGGAGTGTGGATCTGCTGGAAGGCAGAAGGGCTCTGCAGAGGGACATGGATAGGCTGGAGAGATGGGCTGATTCCAACAGGATGAGGTCTAACAAGGCCAGTGCTGGTCCTGCACTTTGGCTGTCCCAATCCCATGCAGAGCTCCAGGCTGGGGACAGAGTGGCTGGAGAGCACCAGGCAGAAAGGGACCTGGGAGTTTGGATAGACAGGGAGCTGAACATGAGCCAGCAGTGTGCTCAGGGGGCCAAGAAGGCCAATGGCATCCTGGCCTGGAGCAGGAACAGCGTGGTCAGTAGGATCAGGGAAGTGATTCTTCCCCTGGACTTGGTGCTGGTGAGGCCACACCTTGAATCCTGTGCTCAGTTCTGGGCCCCTCAGCTCAGGAGGGACATTGAGGTGCTGGAGCAGGTCCAGAGAAAAGCAACGAGGCTGGTGAAGGGACTGGAGCACAAGTGCCATGAGGAGAGGCTGAGGGTCCAGTCTTGGGTTCCTCAGAAGTTCAAGGGTCACTCCCAGCATCTGTCCCTGTAACAGCAGACATGACCTCACCTGAACACAGCACATAACATTGGGACTGACAGAGTCCCAAATATTTGCCCCTAAGTCCAGAGGTTCACAGAGCAGCTATGTTATTTACTTACAGAGTTTAATTCTATCCACTGTGACTTTTGGGCTGTTCTCCAGAGACATTTACCTCTTGCACCAGCCTACCCTGCCACAGACACCAGGAACCTGGTTATTCATCACTCCCTTAGCAGAAAAAAAATAAATATAAATGACATCATTACTAAAGTCAGCCCTTTGATAGAGACTCCCTGAAGATCCTCACGTGACAGAAGCTCAGAGACAAGCACTCCTCTGCTCCCATGCCAGAACACCTGTCTATCTGGATGCCAAAATCTGATAGCTAATAAAAAAAATTTTAAAAAAGTAGTATAAGCCATCCTTCTCCCCCATTCCTTTTGAGGATGATGGATGCACCTGGTTGGGAAACTAAGCAGCAGCACACAAAAAGGCCTTTTTAATACCCCCATAGCTCACAAACAAGACATGCAGAGCAGACAGCAACAAAGATCAAGTCCTCATTAGACCTGAAATATGAATGGATCATACAGAACAGCATTTCTGAATATTTGTGCACTAAAGATACTTTTCTATAGCAGCCAAAAGACCCAAAGAGCCTAAGGCAGTCCCAGGCAGGACATGCAATCTCAGTGCAAGTGTTTATGCTAACAGGGAAAGAAATAGTGAACCATCTTTCTGTCTTGTAAATAAACACACAGAGCTCAGTACAGGGACTCTGCAGAGGCTTGAGCCCCTCAGCACTGCATAACCTGCCCCAGGCTGCTGGCATGGAAAGGGGTGATGGTTTACTGGGTGTTAGCGCAGCTTAACACACTCCTTTCAGGTGTATTGTTTCTCTGCACCCATGACTGCAGAGCTTTTATGCAATGCAGACAGCACAGCCAAGACAGTCTGGGGTCTTGGATCAGGCTGTACTCAAACCACCCACCAGCAACTTGGATGTCAGCAACAGTCAGAAGCTTCAGGCACTTCTCAGAAGGAAGCACCTTGCTAAGACCAGCAATACTGGCTACTCCAGGAGTCTTAATCAGAGTTTTAAACAAGCCACCGCATCAGTAAAGGTCCATAACTGCTGTAAGACCAGGACAATATGAGGTGGCAATCACAGAACATCTACCAGTGACTATGGCACCAACAAAGTCAAGAGGTGCATGGTCTTCAACCAGCCCTCAGTCTACCTGTAACACCCTGGAAGAAAGGACTGTGGTCATTCTAGGACTCTACCCAAGGCCAGCAGTTCCCAGAGCAGAGCCTGAAGAACAAAAGCATGTTACCAAGCCACAAAACTCCACGGTGTTCACAGCATCACACCAACTGAGCAAGCCTTTACCTACAAAGGCTGCCAAGCTCTGCCCACACTGGTGCTGCATGTGCTTCACAGTGGTAAAGGTGTCTGGCAGCAAAGCCCATCACAGCCGAACCAGAAGGACACCAAGGGGAGGGAGGGAGCTCTGGAGAAA